>NW_022436947.1:17324797-17364738 GCF_009761245.1 Sapajus apella
TCTATTATTATTCATTCAATTATTTTCCACTGATTTTTCTGGGTGGTATGAATAGCAATTCACAGTAAAGACATTTTTTCCTTCCTCCCTCACCTCTTGAATGATGTCAGAGGCATGGCATTTACCATATTTTATACATATGCATCATTTCTCCCTCTGAAAAATACACTCCATTTATGTTCCAAAGATACATGGTCACTTTAGAGCCCTCACCTGGGTGTTTTCTATGCCTCCTCTTTAGGATGCCTAGAACTCAGAACATCTTTAACAGATATTTGTGCGTTGAAATTTGTAATGGTGGAGAAAGGAAAAATGCTTCCGTTAAAATATATTAAGACACTAGTATCCAGCAATACCTTAAAACATCACTGTATCACACCGGTGAAGGCCCCCACAAGTCCTAAGTCATCTCAATGTAGAAGGGTCACACAAAATTATCAATCCAAAGATTAGGCTGGGCATGGTGGCTCACACCTATAATCCCAGCACTTTGGGAGGCCAAGGCGGGTGGATCACCTGAAGTCAGGAGTTCAAGACCAGCCTGTCTAACATCGTGAGACCCTATCTCTACTAAAAGTACAAAAATTTAGCTGGGCATCGTGGTGGCTGCCTATAATCCCAGCTACTTGGGAGGCTGAGGTGGGAGAATCACTTGAACCCCAGAGGCAGAGGTTGCAGTGAGCTGAGATTGCATCATTGCACTCCAGCCTGGGTGACAAGAACAAAAAACTCTGTCTTGAAAACGAAAAACAAAGATTAGAATACCCACTACTTTCCCTAGAATTTTTCATTTAAGTGGCTAGACTAGCAAAGAGAGAAGATGAGAGGGAAAAATCTGGGTGAAAGTTCACTTATTTTGATAGTTACCTTCACGATTTGTATGAGGTGTTTGGGAGCATATGTGGCTTGAGTGAAAATGAACAGACAAAATAAAACTTCTACCTGCAAGTGTGAACCTGGGTTTCAAAACTGTCTCCTGGTGATTGCAGTGTTGAATTTAGAAACTCACATAACTCTTACCATCACTTTTCATTCGCTGTAGTCATAGAGGCAAGAATACCCCAGATGGCTAAATCTATAGACTCACCTACTTTTAGATGATTCGCCACCCCTCTTACCCTTTTAAAACTTTAAATTTTTTTTGATTATGGCAAAAAGCACATAACATAAAATGTACCATTTTAGTTCAGTAGTGTTAAGTATATTCGGATTGCTATCCCTGTCTTATATCTTTTATCAAAGCTGGTATTATTTATTAAAAAGAAAAAACTGATCTTTTTAATCTCTTGGGTTTTGAGATGGTGAAGCCAGAATCAGAAATATCTTCAATTCTGCTTCCATGTGTATGAGCAAACACTCCATTTCAAAATATCCTTTTTGATTTTCTAACCTGCTCACTGCCAGTCATTTCAATAACCATCCAAAATGGACAATTGTAAGTGAGTAGAGTTAAAGTTGGTGTGTAGGAAATGTAGTAGTTGCTGGCATCTACTTTCACCCTTTCTCACCTTACTTTATTCCTTAAGAGAATAAAATAAATAAGATAATCAAAATTCAGTTTGCATAAATGAAGAGTCTAAATGCATGGCTAGTCAATGAAGAATTATGCTCCTATACAACAGACCATTAATTGAAATCAATTCTTAGAAGAGCACAATTAACAAAGAACTGTCCTTTTAGAGATAAGGAGGAAATCCCCCACCGTTGGACAAGAAGCTTCTTACCTTAGAAAGAAAAAATAAAGGCTCATCTCTGTACCCTAGCCTTGTGTAGACAAATACAGGCAGAGCATAATCATAAGATGTCATGGTGGAGATTCTCATGGATTCATGCACCCGAAACTGGGAGAAGCGCAAAATGTTTTCACTGTCTCCAAGGGATTTCCTGATACCGATAGAAGGATATAAAGCAGCACTGCTGTTCCAGAGCCAAGAGAGCTCATTGTTCCTCAAGACTTCCTCCTCTGGGCATGATCCAGTATAGTTTGGGGCATAAACGTTATAATTGTGGCAATCAGGATATAAATAATAACCCCAAAGGCCTTTGGGTCGGCTCTTAATTCCCAGTTTGATGGTTTCTTTCATGAAAGCTTTTGCACTTTCTTCAAAGGTCACTTTAGCTAAATATTCAATATCAGTAGCTGATACATTCTTTCCCATGTCAGAAATAAGCTTTCTTGACTTCTGTCTGTAGACGTCTTTTGCATTCCAGTTCCGGGCCCACTGTGGTCGCCAGTATTCCCAATCTATAACAGCAAGTCCACTGAAATCTTCAGCAGGAATGTAATAATTAATATCTTGGCCAACTTTTTCCAGATGTACTTGTAAACTTATGTTCTGTGGGAGACCCCCATTAATGGGGACCCCTTGTGATGTATACCATGGATAGTATCCCAATCTGTTGACATAAAATATAGTGACATTTTGTCCCCTGGCCTTGGCCAGTGGACTTCCAATCACCTGAAACATTTTCAAATTCAGTCTTAAATTATATTTTATCAAACACTGATCTGTTGGAGCATTCCAAGCAGCTATAAAAGGTTTCCTTTGATAAATTGGAAGTCGAGCAGGTTTTAGACAAGAGATAGACTTTAGAATAAAAAATATAAGGAGCCATGAAGTGAGATGTACTGGTTGAACAACACAAAGCCTTAATGGTGCTTCAGATAATACTTTCATGGTAAGATAAAAATCTTATGCTGTCTTCTGCTCTAATGCACTCTAGAAGACCTGTGGAGAGATTTAATTTTCTGTTAGTAATACTTTTCAGGAAAAAGATGCAAATAATAAATTGATATTATTATTATTAACATATTGTCTATTCTTAAAGTGTATCACTTAAAGGCCTTAAAGAGGCTTATAAATAAATTGAGATATAGAAGCAAATGTAGACATAGAACCTAGCTTCCATTCAGGGCAGGAAATGCAATTCAACAAACATTCATAGAGCACCAGACCCTACATCCAGAAAACAAAATGAATAAGATGTGGCCCTTGCCTTTGAGGAGTTCATGATCAAATAAAGATGTGAAACAATATTCGCTATCATTTTGGAAAACTCATCAAATCCTAGGCATTGTGCTTAAGTGCTTTGTAAATATTTACATTTTTAAAAAAAGAAAAACTTGTAATAACTGTGTAAGGCTTATAATTACATTTCCATTTTACAAATGGAAAAACTGAGGCTTAGAGAGATGAAGAGGCTTGCCTGATGTCACATTATATGAACTGCAAGGTGATGTAAAATTTAAATAATAAAAATGCATAACAAGTACTACATGAAAATTTATTGGAGCAATTGCTTCTTCCGGGAGTAAGCAGTAGGTAGGAATGGAAAGGAATGTGACTGAGTTGCAAGAAATTAAAACCAGCCCAATTGCCCCAAAGAATAGATGTTTTGGGTTTCTTTCGAATAAACTTAGCAATTGACTCTCCCAGTGTAGAACTTAAGAAAGTTACATTTGTCTTATCTGGGTTCCTTTCTTGAGAAATCAACCATCGAGCTTCCCAGAAAATTTCAAGGAAATGAAACTTACCAGATCATCACATCTGGACAGTGAGACACCAGATGCCTCACTTGTCATGACTATCTAACTGACCACCTGCCTGTTAACCAACTCCTCTTTCTTACCCCTCTTTCATTCCTGTTTTCCCACACATTAGTTACATTTCTTCCCTACTTTATAAACCCCAAATTTTAATTGCTTGGGGAGATGGATTTGAGACTGATCCTTCTTTCTCCTTGGCTGCAGCACCCAAATATGACCTTCTTCCTCTGCAATACTCCTTGTCACAGTTGTTGGCTTTCTGTGCAGCAGACAGCAGGACATAGACCAAACCCTTGGTGTAACAGAATGTCTCAGGGAAGAGACTGGAGTTGAAAGAGAAAACAGGTAGGTGTTTGGATAGCAGGAGATGGAAAAGGATAGTGACTACTTTGTCAAGTTGTTTTTTAGTCATCTCTTTGTAAACCTACTACAAAATTATTTTTGAAAAAGCTCATCAAAGAGTTTGATGGCATAAAACATTTTCAGTTTCCTGGGTTATTAAGATGAAAATGGATTGTGGTTATGCCTGAAGCCTAGTGAGATTAAGGTGTCCAGTAGACATTTGTCCTTTGGCTGTGTGCTCAGGATACAGACCCCTTTCCTCTAGAGTTAATTCTGCACCACATGTATCTTGGAAGGCAAAGCCCATATTTCATTAAATAAGCCAAAATGTCCCAGCCTTCCTTGAAGGTGTGGTGCTGGCCTATGACTGTGGTCAGCCCAATAAGATTCATCCTAATCTAGACTTTGAATTGGGATACTGATATTCAAAGAGGCTGAGATAACATTGTCAGTGGTGACAGAAATTCCAATGTCAAGGAGCAGCCAGCTGGGGCATCCAGAACCTGATGCCCATAATGTTACTGTTAAGTGGGGATATTATCCTCATGGGACACCGCCTTTCTGCTCAAGTAAGCAAGGTTTGTTTTGGTCTCTTACAACCAGGAACTCTGATTGGTAGAGAAGTGATATGGTTGGTTTGTCTGTGTCCCCACCCAAATCTCATCTTGAATTGTAGCTCCCATAATCTACCTGTCATGGAAGGACATGGTGTGCGGTAATTGATCATGGGGACGGGTTTTCCCATGCTGTTCTTGTGATGGTGAGTAAGTCTCATGAGATCTGATGGTTTTATAAAGGGGAGTTCCCCTGCGCATGCTCTCTTGCCTGTGGCCATATAAGCAAAGGCCAGGCCTTTGCTCCTCCTTCGCCTTTCGCCATGATTGTGAGAACTCCCCAACTCTTTTTCTTTAGAAATTACTCAGTCTCGGGTATGTTTTTATTAGCAGCGTGAGAACGGACCAATTTAAGGAGCCTCTGTGACTTCTATTTCCCCCAATAAAGCCTGTTACTTGTCGTATGTAATTATCATGTTTAACCACCAGGTGTCACCAGCCAAACCTCATAGCATTTCTCAGGCCTCAAGACACTGCTGTAAACAAAAATTTTAAGTAATTCACAAAAATTCCTCCAAAGACATTTAAGAAGTCTTAAGTAAATGGATAAACACCAGTTTTGTTTTTTGCTTTTTGTTTTAAGATTTAACTTCATTCTTGTTGCCCAGGCTGGAGTGCAATGGTGCAATCTCAGCCCACTGCAACTTCCACTTCCCAGGTTCAAGCAATTCTCCTACCTCAGCCTCCCCAGTAGCTGGAATTACAGGCATGTGCCACTACATCCAGCTAATTTTTTGTATTTTTAGTAGAGACGTGGTTTCGCCACGTTGGTCAGGCTGGTCTCAAACTCCTGACCTCAGGTGATCTACCAGCCTTGGCCTCCCAAAGTGCTGGGATTAAAGGCGTGAGCCACCGTACCCGGCCAGAACACCAGTTTTTAAGAGCTATAGAAGTAGATATTTTCATTCATTGAATAAATACTCTTCCATGCACAAAGCTAAGATTACCCCACTTAGTAGCACGAAATACATCATATTGCTGCTCTAAACTGTGGTTTGAAAAAAATAGTATTTTCAAGGGAATCTAATTTTCTGAGTAAGAAAAACTGTGATACTCAAAACTTCCCCTTCTCTTTGATTTTTTATCATATTTTTTGCCTCCAGGTAAGAAAAATAGATTTGCATATGCATTCATTAATAGATGGAGGAAGAAGCATTTCTTTAAATTTAAAATTCAGTTCTATTGGAAAGGACTATATTTGTATATCAAAAAAAGAAAAAATCTACTCTGCCAGACACTTCCTGCTTTGGTTTCATTCAAAACATAGTTTTCCACTGACTATTGCTTCCCCTTTGGTCTGCTCCCTCATCACCACCATAAATGAACATCCTGGTTCATTTATCACAAAGTTACCAAGTGATTCTCTTCTCCTATCCTGGAATGTTATTATTCTTTTTATTCTGGTGAACTGGAGCTGCACCTTACATGGCAGATGGCAGATTAGCTCCTGATAAAATGTGTGGGTGCACAACCAAAACAGGCAAAATAAATAAGTAAAATCCTGTGCCTGTGTCTTCTGCTTGCTGTATGTTGGGTTTCTGCTTCCTATGCAGCCAGGTAAGAGTGCTGCTGTGCCCTCCTCGTTAAATGTGGCTTGCTGGGAGAAGATCCCCTCACGTGATCCCTCCCAGACACTGTTTTTCCTTCCTTGTCCCACCATGCAATCTCTCTCTGTTTCTCCTGTTCTTCCTTCACCAAGGAATCTCCCCAAGCCTGCCCTTCCAAAAGCACCCTTTGCTTCAGAGCTCCCCTCGACCCCATTTGTTCACCCCACCTATGCCATCAAAACCCCCACCATTGAGCTCTGCCTTATCTTAACTAGCTCTTGCAGCATCGCCACCTGTGCAATTATCCACAGTTAACCATGAGTCACCAGTGATAGCAACCTTCCTTTTCTTTCTCCCTTCCCACTTCCATAATCTGCCTTGGAAAACGTGCTCCTGTAAACAAACCTATAAATGACAGAATGTTTAGAAAGAGTTAGCAAGATATTGGAGGTAGACGTGAGTGAGGAATTTAACCTGGCCTTGTCCCTTACATTTTATTGTCCGGTTTTCTCTTCTTAGAAGTAAGGTCTGTTCTGGGAACATATATGAAGGACCAATTCCGTTTCTTCAACAAGGAAATTTCTCTGAAGACATTTTAAAGGCCCCTGCACAAATGATTTTCAACAAAATGACATACTCATTAAAGTCATAGGTAAAGGGAAGTAGCTTTCTCCTGACTCCTCCCCTGGTGGAAGGAAGTGAGGAAGGTTCAGCTGCTACCACGTTCACTTTGGCTGCATAGTTCGAGTTTTCTTGCGCTGGCCAGAGACAAATGTGACAAAAGCAGCGGACAGACAGGGCCTATTTGAAGTCAACTCAAGGACCTCACCTTATCATTGCCCCTTCTTCCTGACAGTGAAGGAGGCACCGAAGAAGGTGGTAGGAGGGGTGTTCTTTTGGGGGAGACAGGAACACTACGTACAGCTGCAAGAGTCTGCAAAAAAAACCCTCTATCCCCTAACCCGTACTTATTCCTATCTACCCTCTCACTCCTTCCCCAAGGAAGCTTACTTGCTTTTGATAAATTAAAAGAAAAAAAAAAAAAAAAACAGAGCAACCCCTGGCATTCAGAAACTGGTAGTACTCAGAGCTAGGCTGCAAAATGCTTCTCTTAAACAATATCACAGAATACCAGTCTGGACAAGTTTATTCTCAGACCACAATAAAATGAGACAAAGCAAGGCCACTTTTAAATTCTGTTGAAGATCAGAAAAGAAGGTCACTGTGCAACCCACAAAATACCAAACATCCCTCTCTCTCTTGCTGAATGAATGACTGCTATTCTTTACCCAATCACAGAAACGCCTCTGCTTTCTGACAGCATCTAATTCAGAGCAAATCTTTGCTTTCTTAGACTCTCCCCCAAATCACCCAGTCAAAACCCAAATCATATGATAGGTTCCTCCTAACACCCTCTTACTGAGACACCGCATGGCTTCCCAGGGTGTGTACCCTCCCTTCCCACAGTAAGTAATGAAGCCAGCTAATTTAACTGCAGATGTGCTTCTGGTGGTCTCTGGGGCACTGACCTCTGCTTGAAGGCAGAGGCACTTAGTATCCATTCATATAAGAATTCAGAAAATTTTTATTGAGCATCTTCTGTGTACCAGGCTCCCACCTAAGTACTAACAATTTAATAGTGAACAAAATAAACAAAAGCCTCTGCCCTCACAGAGTTTAAATTTTTGTAGGGGAGGCAGATACTAAACAAGATGAGTAAATAAAATACTCAGCGTTTTGCATAGCAAATAACAAGAAAAATGAATAAGGCAGAGATTTGTTTCCAGGTGGGAAAGCCTCACTGACCCCAAGGATAAGAGGAGGATGTCTGGAGAAGTGTGAGGGAAAGCAGGTGCAAAGGCCCTGTGGCAGAGCATGCCTGCTGTCTCTGAAGACCTTTGAAGAGGTCAGTGACTAGGTAAAGGAGGCAGAGAGGGAAGAGTGAGGGTCTTGTGGAGGCTTATAGGTACTCAGACTTTCACTCTAAATGAAATGGGAACGATGTGGAGAGCTTTGAAAGAAGAATGACATTATCTGCCTTGGGCTTAACTGGATTCCTCTGGCTGCTGTGTTGAGACAAGCCTGAAAGGGAAAAGACACAAGAGAGAAGCAAAAAGACTGTGAGAAGCTCTTGCAATAAGCCAAGACAGAAATTAGAGTAGTTCAAACCAGTTATTTATAACACCATAATATTTTAAATAATCACCACAAAGGAAAAGGATATTATAAGTCAGTAAATTAATCCCAGTGATTTGTTTTCATTTTGATGGCAACTCTAAATGTCTGCTCTCAACACCCAGTGCACCAGCATGGCAATCCAGACTGATCTTTATGATCAGAGCGAATGTTCTGGAAAAGTTTTTCAAAGCACAAATTTCCTTCTTAATATTCATGTATTAGTGAAACAAATTGATTTTCCAAATCTACAAGTCCTCTATTTCTTTTTTCCATGATATTGGGGTTCTGTTTTAAAAAACTTTAAGATGTCAAGTGTCTGCTCCTAAAATCGTAAGTTTAAACGGTTATCCTGAAGATCATGGTCCCTAAGAAATTTAATAAATGCACTGTTTTATTTCCAAGCCCTTAAGGAAAGTGCTGACCAACGTGATATTTTGTTGCCAATGATGAAAAATACATATACTCAAATACGTTTATCAGCCTGGGAGACAGAGCAAAACCATCAAGTTCAAAGCTATGTGCTCAATTTTGCAGAACTAATTGCTAACCTATTTTCTAATAAAAGCTTCTTGGAGCAACAGCCAATAATAGGCATCTATTTTTTTCTCTGATGAACTTTTTCTTTTTTGAAACATCAGTGATCTGCAAGCTGGCTCTTAAGTATTCCAGCAGAAAAAACAAAATACTTCAATGTTAGAGCTTTCTCAAGTAAGTATTTTGCATACATTTTTCTTAAAAATGCGTTGCCTATGGGTTTACAATATAATCTGCTTTATAACAGTCCTTCTTTAAGGCCCATAATTCATCATTAAATACTGAATTTTATGACAACTCTACTTTATGTTATTCTCAAAGAACACTAGCGTCCCTCAATCTGAACCAATTTTAGAACTAACCTATCTTGATTGTATAAAATTGTTTCCTTTCCAGTCTTCTTAAATATAGGCTTAAGTTTTGTAAATATATGAAAATGACTGTTTTAGCATCACTTTTGCTAATGAGAAATTCACTGTATTATTCAATCTGAAAGACCTCGTTTTTTATGAAGCAAGCAAATGTTGCAGTTTTAAGAAATGCAACCTGAAAGAGATTACGGTTGTCTTTGTATAAAAGTATACACTTAGTCTTTGTCTAAAAGTATTACTTCTCTTTTAGGACTTGAAATTTCTTACAGCCAAGATCAACAGATTTCTTGGAAAAGCACACAAAGTCTTAGGATCACATTTTGAATAAAATGTTCCCTCTGTCAACCTGTTTTTAACTAAGTTCCTTAAGATAACATTCAGTTGGTTTATGTCTTCAGGTTTTTAATTAAAGCTGCTGAACTACAAAGCCATCCAGTGATCTGTGAAATGTTACTTAAGTCTTTCCAATGTCCATAGTCAAAATTAAAACAGTTCCCTCCCCCTAAAAATTACCCAAGCCATTGATTAAGAGTGCTGGGATATCAGGGTTATGGTTATCAGACAGAAACTAGGGATGGAGAGCTGAGGCCCCAACCTCGGGCCTGAGGACCAGAATAGTATTTAAACAAGAAAGAAGCCAGTTGCCCAGATCCTAGCTCTGAATGTTAGGGTACAGAGCTGGAGACGAAAGGCAAACATCTGAGAGGTCAAAAGCTGAAGTCAAATCACATTGTCCTGTGCCTGGTAAACATGGCTTCATTTCAAATTTTGCCTCAGTCCCGACAGGAGCAGCTTGGAAACTAAAGTTCCCCTGACTTTGCAAATGGCAACCCATTGTCTCTCTGTACAAGCATATATATTTAAGCAGGATAAGAAATTTGAGCAAGGTGAAATGTGCAGGGATTGACTCTAACCTGTTTGCAATGAAGGAAGTGTACATTCCTAGCAGAAACAGAAAACTGAAAACTTCTATCTGAATTATCAATGAGTAAAAACTTTCACCAAGAAATTCTGCTTGTATGTAATTTATTGTACCATTTCTTATCATTAGAAAGACAAAATGAATGTCTTCCTAATTCTTACAATTAGGATGATAAAATAAATGTCTACCATAAGGTAAAGGCCACATAAGGCATGGCCTTGTGTACAATTGAATACTATGTACCTATAACAAATAAGGTTTCTTCTACATGTTGATATGGACATTCACCAGATATTAAAATATTCTTTAAAATACATATTTGTTTTACACGTGTATCTGTACATAAGCTACAAATTTTAATAAAATGTGTATAGATTGCTGCCATTTTTCAAATAAAGGTATACATATATATATATATACATACACATACAAATTATAAGTGTACACAATATAATAATTTGTGTACTGAGGAATATCTCTGGAGGTGTATTAGTCCGTTCTCACACTGCTGTAAAGAAATACCTGAGACTGGGTAATTTATAAAGGAAACAGGTTTAATTGACTCATGGCAGGGGAAGCCTCAGGAAACTTACAATCATATCAGAAGGCAAAGGGGAAGCAAGTGCCTTCTTCACAAAGTGGTGGGAAAAGAAGTGCTATGAAGGAGGCACTTCCAAATACTTGTAAAACCACTGGATCTTGTGAGAGTTCATGCACTATAAGGAGAACAGCATGGGGGGAAAAGCTCGCATAATCCAATCACTCCCCTCTTTCCACACATGGGGATTACAGGTCCCTCCCTCAACATGTGGGATAATAATTTGAGATGAGATTTGGGTGGAGATACAGAGCCAAACCGTATCAGGAGGGATACTCAAGAAAGGGTTACATTGCTTGCTTCCAGGGAGGAGAACAGAGTGGCTAAGTGAGAGAAGTGGGCAGGGGCAAAATTTATTTAAGAAGGAAGTTCTGTTGGGATTTTGTACTATGTTGGTGTAACAGCCAATTCAAAACCATTAATCTGATTTTAAAAATTCAAAGTTCTTTGGATACATAAGAGAAGATGCAAATCGATTGACTATAGTATAAGGAATCAATTTTTGCTAAAGAAAGTTACATCTCACTTGGATTTTGTTATGAAGATCATTTTTATACTTTTATTTGAGAAAGTATATGCTTATCTGCAATCTGACAAAAACATCCCTTTTCATGAAATAAGAATGAGGTATTTTATAGAAAGAAACACTGTCAGCCAGAGTTTTAAGTTAAGGATCTATTCTGACATTTGATTATTAAAAGCTAATTATAGATTGGTTATTATCTATAGTAAAGGAAAACTAACAGTGGTTAATCCTAATTCAGTAGGAACACTGATGATAAACTTAAAGAAACTGATTCATATTATTATTCTCAATAAAATATAATGCACAATACCAGTGAATTATTTAATAAAAGTGGAAAAATATACTTTAGAGTAATAGGCCTCCTCTGATTGTAAACATGGCAAAACTCTACTTACAACAGATAAAAGTATGTGCAGGTCTTCTCGGATTGTAAACATGGCAAAACTCTAGTTATAACAGATAAAAGTATGTGGATAAATTGGATATGAAAAGATGATTGTTCTTTCTTATTTCTTTAACTATTTATTAGTTTTGGTGATTTATCTAGGCTAATTTTAAATAACTCAGGAAGCTAGATTGCTTGTTACTTCTCCAGCTTCAGAAAACTTTTTACCTTGAATTTTCTCGAAGACTTCAATTCCATTTTATTTTATCACCCATACCTTTTTGATGAAGACGAACTTCCGATCTTCTTTTTCATTCTTCAATATCTATGGCATTATTTCTATTTCTTTTTATTCTTCCCCACACTTTTCTAATTCCTTCCTCAAATCTGATTGCTTTCTTTGAAATATGTCCAACTACTCTAGTATATTTACATCACAAAATATCTCAGTGAAAGGTAAAAGAAGCCAGTAAAGGATGCAGGTTAAAATCTTATACTCTGGAGCCAGTTATCATAACCAGCACACTAGACAATGTTTCATTGTTTTGCCTATTCAGCTTTTATGTCTACTGTTTTAATTTGCCTTTCCAGCATATCACAATACTGTCTTTTTTGGTGGAGGAGTGCAACAATAAATAGTAATAGCACTTTCTATGTCTAAACACAGTATTGTCTAGACATAGAAAGACATTGTCTTTCTATGTCTAAACACAGTATTGATGTCTATTCTCTGCTTATAAACTGAAGTCTCGGCTTTTGAAAATTATATTTATGAACTAGAACTTAAATTCTAATTTATAAATATGGGACAGGCTCTTACACACGACTCTTTCCCCATGCCTCTCTGCACCCTTGCCTCTCTCTGATTGACATTTTCACTCTGCACCCTTGCCTCTCTCTGATTGACATTTTCACATAAGACAGAACTTCTAACCTAGATGGCATTCCCACTATATGGCTCAATAGACATCTTACGTCCACTATGTGATGACTACTGCACATTTGATTAGGTCATGCCTGAGTCTGCAATGCCTTCTGGCATTGCAGCTAATGTTTTCTACCTAAAATATTTCTGTCAATCTTCATTAAACTTGACTATGAGATTTCATGCCCACCAAATTAAGCAATCTGAGAAGATTTTGGCTTATAAAGGAAGAGCTGCTTGAATTGTGTCTGTATATAACTTTCTTCACTTTTTTTTTAGCTATTACATGATTAGCTACATAGACATTTCTTTTTCTTGTTCTGTTTCTTTTTCTTTCTTTTTTGAGAAAGGGCCTCATTCTGTCACCCAGGTTGGAGTGCAGTAGCGAAATATCAGCTCACTACAGCCTCAATCTTCTGGGCTCAAGCAATTCTCCCACCTCAGCCTTCCAAATAGCTAGGACTGCAGGCGTGTGCCACCATGCCAAGCTAATTTTTGTATTTTTGTAGAGACAGGATTTCACCATGTTGCCCAGGCTGGTGTTGAACTCCTGACCTCAAATTATTCGCCTGCTTCAGCCTCCCAAAGTGCTGGGATTGCAGGGGGTGAGTCACCACACCAGATCTACATAGACATTTCATGTCTGTATTTAAGAGCCTAGTTTTCCACTTCAGGTACACCCTCTGGTTAAATGATGAATTTCCTGATGTTGTAACTGAATGTGCCAATCAGCCTGATCATTACCAGGTTTTAATAACAAATAGTATATGTTATCATGTGACCAAGTGAATTATGTTTTGTTTCTATTGAAAAAAAAAAAAAAAAGTGGCTGGCAAGACGGCCCAATAGGAACAGCTCTGATCTGTAGTTGCCAGTGAGATCAATGCAGAAGGCACACAATTTCTGTATTTCCAACTGAGGTACATGGCTCATCTCACTGGGACTGTTTAGACAGTGGGTATAGCCCACACAGGGCAAGCAGAAGCAGGGTGGGGCATTGCCTCACCTGGGAAGCACAAGGGGTTGGGGAACTATCTCCTTTAGCCAAGGGAAGCCGTGAGGGACTGTGCTGTGAGGGGATGTGTCATGAGGGATGATGCACTCTGGTCCAGATACTAGCTTTTCCCATGGTCTTCACAACCTGCAGACCAGGAGATTCCCTTGGGTGCCTACACCACCAGGGTCCTGAGTTTCAAGCACAAAACTGGGCAGCAATTTGGACTGACACTGATCTAGCTGCAGGAATTTTTCTTTTCTTTTTTTTTCATACCCCAGTGGCACCTGGAACACCAGCAAGACAGAATCATTCACTCCCCTGGAAAGGGGGCTAAAGCCAGGGAGCCAGGTTGTCTAGCTAAGTGGATCCTACGTCCACAGAGCCCAGCAAGTGAAGATCCACTGGCTTGAAATTCTCACTGCCAGCACAGCAGTTTGACATTGACCTGGGATGCTTGAACTTGGTAGGGGGAGGGGTACCCACCATTACAGAGGCTTGAGTAGGTGGTTTTCCCCTCAAAGTGTAAACACAGCTGCCAGGAAGTGTGAACTTGGCTGCTATAGCCAGACTGCCTCTCCAGATTCCTCCTCTCTGGACAGGGCATCTCTGAAAGAAAGGCAGCAGCCCCAGTCAGGGGCTTATAGATAAAACTCCCATCTCCCTGGGACAGAGCACTTGGGGGCAAAGGGCA
Source organism: Sapajus apella (assembly GCF_009761245.1). NCBI lineage: Eukaryota > Metazoa > Chordata > Mammalia > Primates > Cebidae > Sapajus > Sapajus apella. Next base: position 17,338,975 of record NW_022436947.1, read on the forward strand.
GCTGTGGGCACAGCTTCAGCAGACTTAAACATTCCTGCCTGACAGCTCTGAAGAGAGCAGCAGGTCTCCCAGCACAGCACTTCAGCTCTGTTCAGAAGAGAGTGGGGAACCAATGTTCAACATTTTTAAAGAGAGGAATTTTCAACCCAGAAGTTCATATCCAGTCAAATTAAGCTTCATAAGTGAAGGAGAAATAAAATCCTTTACAGACAAGCAAATGCTGAGGGATTTTATCACCAAGCCTGCCTTACAAGAGCTCCTGAAGCAATAAATATAGAAAGGAAAAACTGGTACCAGCCACTGCAAAAACATGCCAAAATGTAATGACCATCGACACTATGAAGAAACTGCATCAACTAATATGCAAAATAATCAGCTAGCATCATAATGACCAGATCAGATTCACGCATAACAATATTCACCTTAAATGTAAATGGGCTAAATTCTCCAACAACTAAAAAACACAGACTGGCAAATTGGATAAAGAGTGAAGACTCATCAGTCTGCTATATTCAGGAGACCCATCTCACATGCAAAGACACACATAGGCTCAAAATAAAGGGATGGAAGAATATTTACCAAGCAAATGGAAAGCAATAAAAGCAGGGGTTGCATTCCTAGTCTCTGATAAAACAGACTTTAAACCAACAAAGATCAAGAGACAAGGAAGGGCATTACATAATGGTAAAGGAATCAATGCAACAAGAAGAGCTAAGAATTCTAAATATATATGCACCCGATACTGGAGCACCCAGATTCATAAAGCAAGTTCTTAGAGTCCTACAAAGATACTTAGACTCCCATAGAATAACAGTGGGACACTTTAACACCCCACTGTCAATATTAGACAGATCAATGAGATGGAAAATTAACAAGGATATTCAGGTCTTGAACTCAGCTCTGGACCAAGTAGATCTAAAAGACATCTACAGAACTCTCCACTCCAAATCAACAGAATATACATTCTTCTCAGCACAAAATACCATAGCACGAAAATACTACAAAAATGTAGTATTTAACTAATCATGAGTTTGCCTACATTTTTAAAAAGATCATTAGATAATTTGTTCTCTACTTTGGTTAAATTCATGTGATATGAGAACTGTGTTGCACTTGGATGTTAGAAAGTAAGTTGAGCTCCTGCGTTAATTCATAGCAACATTATTAACACAAAAGTGAAGAAATACTTTTTCATACAAATATTTTTAATTCTTTAAAAAGAAGTTTGTCTAAGACTGCTAATTGCATGCAGTCCAATTACACAAACCTTATAACTTCAAAATGTTTTGCAATAGATTTTAATTTCCAGATGTAATCTTGAGAGAATTTCCTAATACAATGAGGAAATTTGGAAATGTCCAATCATAGATTCGGGGTTAGACTAAGGATGCATTAAGGTTGTTCTGGAACTCTCATGACAAAGGAAGAGGAATTCCAGCCTAGGACGGTAGCCAGTTCTTGAACCAACCAACCAATTTGATATAATATTATCAAAGAAATGTTACTCCTTAAAGAATGAGATTTAGATTTTTCACATATACACGATAAGAGAGAACATGGGATTCATGCATTTCAGTATATTATGAACATTAGGCCCATGCTTAGCACTTAGGTAAAGAGACTTCTGTCTGTGAACAAGAAAACTGCAGGTTGTTCTTTTTAGAAACTCACAGTATCTGTAATTCTGTTATAAGTAGAATGGCGCACAGGCTCACACCTGTAATCCCAGCACTTTGGGAGGCCGAGGCAGAAGGCCACTTGAGTCCAAGAGTTTGAGACCAGCTTGAGCAACATGGCGAAACCCCGTCTTTGCAAAAAATTCAAAAAGTTAACCAGGCTGGTGGTGCATGTCTGTGGTTCCACATACTCAGGAGGCCGAAGTGGGAGGATCACCTGAGCCCAGGAATTCAAGGCTGTAGTAAGCAGTGATCGTGCCACTGCACTCTAGCCCGAGTGACAGTGAGACCCTATCTCAACCACAACAACAAAAATCAAGTGTTACTATTTCAACAAGAGATCCCCTTTCCATCATCAAACTGAATTCCAATTTACAAGCCAGGCGGAAATAAATCATGTGACTAAGCTTTCTTAGATATCACTACAATTGTATTATATTTATAAGTACAATAAGTATCTCAAGTAACAATGATTCTAATATGTATCACATTGATTGAAGGAATTCCCAAAGCTTTGAAACAAACAGGTCAATTCGGTGTCACTCTAATTCTACCTGATTGGTATGTAACAGGGTTGCATGCTACTATGTAAGAGAAAACATATGAGAAATACAGAAAGGAAAGTTTTGTATAAACAGGTGAAATAGAGAATCAAGTTGTTTGTTTGCGTGTTTGTTTGTTTGTTTGTTTGTTTGTGATAGTGTGTGGCTCCATAGCCCAGACTGGAGTGCAATGGCACAATCTTGGCTTATTGCAATCTCCACCTCCTGGGTTCCAGCAATTCTCCTGCCTCAGCCTCCTGAGTAGCTGGAACTACAGGCACGCTCCACCATACCCTGCAGAGAACCAAATATTATGAAGATGATTCAAGTCAGCATGTCTATGAAGGAAGAAAAGTTTTTTCTTATAAGGTTTATCTTTTGTTTTGTTTATATACATTGTTTTAAAAAAGAAAACCTGGGCTGATTGCAGAGGCTCACACCTGTAATCCCAGCACTTTGGGAGGCCAAAGTGGGCGAATCACTTGAGGTCAGGAGTTCGAGACCAGCCTGGTCAACGTGGTAAAACCCTGTGTCTACCAGAAAATACAAAAATTAGCCGGGCATGGTGGTGCAAGCCTGTTATCTCAGCTACTCTGGAGGCTGAGGCAGGAGAATCACTTGAACCCAGGAGACAGAGGTTGCAATGAGCTGGGATCATTGCAGTGAGCTGAGATCATTGCAGTGAGCTGAGATCATTGCAGTGAGCTGAAATCGTGCCACCTCACTCCAGTTTGGGTGACACAGATACCCTGTCTCAAAGAGAGAGAGAGAGAGAGAGATTGTAGATTATTCAGGTACTCGGGATCTAGAGACAACCAGTTTTATTAGCTCATTATTTTTCAAATTTTCACTTTATATACATACATATAGTCACATACATAGTCACTAAAGTAAACAGCATTTTCTCCATCGTTATTGAATTTCTCAACTTTAAGATTTCTCTTCAATAGGTTGAATGATTCAAGACTTACCTTTCTTATACTGTTTTGGTACTTGTTTTTTCTTTTCCAGAAAATCTAAATCTATATATCCATATGTACATATATGTATATGTATATTTATTAATCCTCTTCCCAGTTACTAAGATTTTTCTTTTTTGAAATAACAGATGATTATTATCTCTAAATATTCAGTCTACTCTAACAATATTTGGAAAGAAAATGTAAAACCCAGTTTTACGATCAAAAATTATCCGCTTTCTGAGCCCTTTTAAATGTTCTATGCTTCCTAAAATCTGCAATACTTATTCCAACAAATGATCCTCTTATATTGCCCATCATGACAAGTACAACTTTAAAATGAGGTATGAAAAACATACTTCATTAAAGATTGTATGAAAGTAAAATATGTCAAAAAATACACTTATGCTCTAATGGAAAACATTCATGTTTATAAAGTTCACTTGAGGAATGTTTCACATCTATTGGTTCAAAAAATATTGAAGCTATGGCTGTCTCATAAAGCCGTGTTCCTATGGCTTGTTTGTAGTTAATTTACTGACCTGCTTCATGGAATACATTTTGGTGCTATCACAAGTTAAGGTTAGTAATGCAACCACGGAAACTATGCACACAAGAAAAATGAAGAAAGCCTTGAGTAGTCATTAAAGTGGGAATTATTTTCAAATGTAGATTTATTATAAATAAAAAGTTAACTGAAATTTAACTCATAACTATCAGTGACAAATGTGTTTTTTAGGCTGCTTGGTTCATTAAAAAACTCACATTTCAAAAGGTACTGCATTTGAAAATTAAAGTTAGACTAGAAAAGAAATTGAGTATACCAAGAAATTAATATTAGCTTTTTTCTAACTCCTCAAATTTCTAAAAACAGTTTTTAAAATTTTTACAAACAGGAAAACAAAAGTTTATTTTACCTTTGCTTTTGTTTGCTGCTGGTTCTTTAGTCACCTTGTGCAAATCAGAGGTTGAATGGCAAAGGATGCCCTGTCCATGATTCAGGCAAACATGTTATTACAGGGGTGACTCAGTCCTCCAAGTTAAACTGGAGGCTTGCATTAAGTCTCTTTATAACCAAAGTCAGTTATCTTAAAAGCATCTTGGTATGCATGACCATTGCTTTCTGAAAATACCCAGTTTAAATTCACTAACTTAAAGATGAAAGAAAAAAAACTTTGATTGACTCTTTATTTGGAAAATAGGGAAGTAAAGAAAACTGTATATGTAAGATTTCCAGAATAAAGAGAAAAAAGGGGGTCAAGTGCTTTGTGTACTCAAACGTGTATTGTTTAAAAAAACTACACCCTAATGTGCTATTCTTGATGATAATGGAATTGTTGACTCTTAGTAGAGTATTAGGTACCATCCTGAGTAAATACAACATGAATTTACCAGAACTAATGGCTCAAGATGATGAGCTGAACACATGTGCTTATTTGCTGTGTTACTTTCAGCATATATTTTAGAAAAGAAGATACAATATAAAGCTGAAAATGAAAAGAGGTAATATGACTCAAAGATAAAAACAACTAAAAGTTTATCTCAGAATTTTTTTTTAAGTAGAAAGACAAAAACAAAGAAAAATCATTGTAGAAAATTATTATAGGAGATCATGGCAGACAGGAGACAGGACTAGACTGCAGCTCTCACATGGACAGACCGAGCAGTGTGTGGAGATTCACATTGTGAACTTTTGCTCCATAACTACTGCAGAAATTAACGAGGAAAGCTGAGAGACACCACAGACCTTCTGAAGGAAGCAGATTGCTCCTGCAGGACCCAGGAGACACCCCAAATACAGCCCAAGCTGTGGAAGTGGGAAATGGGGATTGTCTGCCCCTGAACACACACCCTCAATGGGGAACCTGAAGGTCTAGATCATGGGAGAAGATTCTGACCTTACCTGGAGCTGAGTCAATTTACAGAGCTAAGTGAAACACAGGGGTAGAGGAAGCAGCAGGAAAAGCCCTGTGGGCTCTCTGAGTTTCCTAGGAAGCTATTTCTGCCTTGTCTTACAGGGGTCCTTGGGGAGGGCTACCAGAGGTATTGGAAAAAGACCACAGGGAGAAGGAAACCTCCAGCTGAACTTTCTAACAATTCCAAAGGAACATGAAGTCTCCCGGCCGGACCTCAGGAAGGGCATGAATCTGGTGTGCAGGCTCCACAGACAGGGAGACACAAAAGCCCAGTTTGCTTTCGCAGCTGGGAGGCTGGTAGCCTACAGCAAGCTCTCAGCCCTGCTTGCCCATTGCTTGGAAACAGACTTGGTGCATGGGGAACTTGGGGGACATGGTGGGAGTGAGACTGGCCTTTTCTGTTGCATGGGAGCTGGGTGAGGCCTATGATTGTGGGCTTTCCCCACTCCCCTGACAACCTGCATGACACAGCAGAGACAAACCTAATCTTCCTGGAAATATAACTCCATTGGCCCAGGAACCACACCCCTATCCCCCATAGCAGCTGCCGCAAGACCTACCCAAGGAGAGTCAGCTCAGACATGCCTAGCCCTGCCCCCACCTGATGGTCCTTCCCTACCCACCCTGGCAGCTGAAGACAAAGAGCATAAACTCTTGGGAGTTCTAAGGCCCTGTCCACTCCCCGATCCCCCATACTAATATAGCTGATGCTCTCTTCAAAGTGCCACCTCAGGAGCCCAATACAAAAATAGTGCACTAAGCAACCAAAACTAAGGACCCTCACAGAGTCCATTTCACCCCCCTGCCACTTTTACCAGAGCAGGTGCTGGTATCCATGGCTGAGAGACCTGAAGATGGTTTACATCACAGGACTCTGTCAGACAACCCTCAGTACCAGCCCAAAGCCTAATAGACCTCCTAGGTGGCTAGATCCAGGAAACAGATAACAATCACAACAGCTCAGCTCTCTGGAAACCACATCCATAGGAAATGGGGCAGAATACTACAGCAAGAAAACATCCCGTGGGACAAAAAAATTTGAATAGCAGCCTTGAGCCCTATACCATCCCTCTAACATAGGCTACCCAAGTGAGAAGGAACCAGAAAAACAATTCCAGTAATATGACAAAACAACTTTTAAACACTCCCCAAAAAGTCACACTAGCTCACCAGTAATGGCTCCAAACCAAGAAGAAATTTCTGATTTTCCTGAAAAAGAATTCAAAAAATCAGTTATTAAGCTAATCAAGGAGGCATCAGAGAAAGGTGAAATTCAATCTAAGGAAATTTTTAAAAATGATACAAGAAATGAGGGAAGGAATCATCAGTGAAATAGATAGTATAAATAGCCTGGCATCGTGGCTCACACCTGTAATCCCAGCATTTTGGGAGGTTGAGGCAGGCAGATCACTTGAGATCAGGAGTTCAAAATTAGCCTAGCCAATATGGCAAAACCCCGTCTCTACTAAAAATACAAAAATTAGCAGGGCATGGTGGCACACTTCTGTAGTCCCAGCTACTCAGGAGGTTAAGGCAGAATAATCACTTGAATCCATGAGGCAGAGGTTGCAGTGAGTCAAGATCATGCAACTGCACTCCAGCCTTGGTGACAGAGTGAGACTGAAAGAAAGAAAGAGAGAGAGAGAGAGAGAGAGAAAGAAAAAGAAAGAAAGAAAGAAAGAAAGAAAGAAAGAAAGAAAGAAAGAAAGAAAGAAAGAAAGAAAGAAAGAAAGAAAGAAAGAGAAAGAAAGAAAGAAAAAGAGAGAAAGAAAAGGGAAGGGAAGGGAAGGAAGGAGGGAAGGAGGGAAGGAAGGAAGGAAGAAAGGAAGGAGGGAAGGAAGGAAGGAAGGAAGGAAGGAAGGAAGGAAGGAAGGAAGGAAGGAAGGAAGGAAGGAAAAGAAACAGCATAACTAAAATAAAAAGCTATCAAAACTTCAGGAAATAATGGATGCGCTTATGGAAATCCAAACTGCTCTGGAAAGTCATAGCAATAGAGTCAAACAAACAGAAGAAACAACTTCAGAGCTCTAAGACAAGGGTTTCAAATTAACCTAATTCAACAAAGACAAAGAAAAAAGAATAAGAAAAAAATGAGCAAAGTCTCCAAGAAGTTAAATGACCAAATCTAAGAATAATCAGTATTCCTGAGGACAAAGAGAAATCTAAAAGTTTGAAAAACATATTTGGGGGAATAATCAAAGAAAACTTCCCCAGACTTGCTAGAGACCTGGACATCCGAATATAACAAGCTCAAGGAACACCTGTGAAATTAATCACATAAAGATCATCATCTAGGCAATATCATCAGGTTATCTAAAGTTAAGATGAAGGAAAAAATATTAAGAGCTTTGAGACAAAAGCACCAGGTAACCTATAAAGGGAAACCTACAGATTAACAGCAGATTTATCAGCAGAAACCTTCCAGAAACCTTCTCAGCAGAAGAGATTGTTGCCCTATCTTCAGCCTCCTTAAACAAAACAATTATCAGTCAAGAATTTTGTATCCCACAAAACTAAGTTTCATAAATGAAGGAAAGATAGTCTTTTTCAGACAAACAAATGCTGAGAGAATTCACCATGACCAACCCAGCACTACATGAACTGTTAAAAGGAGCTCTAAATCTTTTTTTTTTTTCTTTTGAGATGGAATCTTGCTGTGTTGCCCAGGCTGGAGTGCAATCTTGGCTCACTGTAACCTTGGCCTCCAGGATTCAAGCGATTGTCCTGCCTCAGCCCCCTGAAGAGCTAGGATTACAGCTACCTGCCACCACGCCTGGCCAATTTTTTTATTATTAGTAGAGATGGGTTTTGCCATGTTGGCCAGGCTGGTCTCAAACTCCTGATCTCAAGTGATCTACCCGCCTCAGCCTCCCAAAGTGCTGGGATTACAGGCCACACCTGGCCAAGAGCTCTAAATTTTGAAACAATTCCTGGAAACACATCAAAACAGAACTTCTTTAAAGAACTTCTTTAAATCTCAGGGGACCTATAATAATACAATGAATAGATTAGCATCTTACATCTCCATACTAATGTTGAATGTAAATGACCTAAATCCTCCACTTAAAAGATACAGAATTGCAGAATGGATAAGATTACACCAACTAATGATCTGCTTCCTTCAAGAAACTCACCTAACACATAAGGAATCACATAAACTTAAGGTAAAGGGGTGAAAAAAGACATTCCATGCAAATAGACACCAAAAGTGAGCAGGAGTAACTATTCTTATATCAGACAAAACAAATTTTAAAGCAAAAGCAGTTTTAAAAGACAAAGAAGGACATTATACAGTGAAAAAAGGCCTCCAACAGGAAAATATGACAATCCTGAAAATATATGCACCTAACACTAGACATCCAAATTTATAAAACAATTACTACTAAACCTACTAGACAGGTAGCAACACAATAATAATAATGGGGGACTTCAATACTCCACTGACAGCACTAGATAGGTCATCAAGAAGAAAGGCAACAAAGAAACAGTGGATTTAAACTATACCTTGGAACAAATACACTTAAAAGATATTTACAAAACATTCACAGAACATATATTACAACAATGACAGAATATATGTTCTATTCATCAGCACATGGAATTTTCTCCAAGACAGACCATATGATAGGCCATGAAACAAGTCTCAATAAATTTAAGAAACACAACAGAAGAAAAGAATTAACCAAGATCAGAGAAGAACTAAATGAAAATGAAACAAAAAAATACAAAAGATAAATGAAATAAAAAGCTGCTTCTTTGAGAAGATAAATAAAATTGATAGACCGTTAGTAAGGTTATCACCGAAAAGAGAATCCACATAAGCTCAATTAGAAACAAAATGGGAGATACTACAACTGACACCACAGAAATGCAAAAGATCATTTCAAGGCTACTATGAACACATTTACATGCATAAACTAGAATACCTACAGGATATGGACAAATTCCTGGAAAAATAGTCACCCTCCTAGCTTAAATCAGGAAGAATTAGATGCCCTCAACAGACCAATAACAAGCAGAGAGATTGAAATGGTAACAAAAAATTAGCAACAAAAAAGTTCAGGACCAGACAGATTCATAGCTGAATTCTATCATTCAAAGAATTTGTTCCAATCCGATTGACACTATTCCACAAGATAGAGAAAGAGAGAATACTTCCTAAATCATTCTATGTAGCCAGTATCACCCTAATACCAAAATCAGGAAAGGACATAACCAAAAAAGCAAACTACAGACCAATATTCCTAATCAACATAGATGCAAAAATCCTTAACAAAATGCTAGTTAACTGAACCAAACGACATATCAAAAAGATAATTTACCATGATCAAGTAGGTTTCATACCAGGGATGCAGGGACAGTTTAACATAGGCAAGTCAATAAATGTGATGCGCCACACAAACAGAATTAAAAACAAAAATTGCATGATCATCTCAATAGATGCAGAAAAGGCATTTGACAAAATCTATCATCCATTTATGATTAAAACTCTCAGCAAAATTGGCCTACAAGGGACATACTTCAATGTAATAAAAGCTATCTAGGACAAACCCATAGCAAACATAATATTAAATGGGGAAAAGTTGAAAGCATTTCCTCTTAGAACTAAAACAAGACAAAGATGCCCAGTCTTACCACTTCTCTTCAACATAGTACTGGAAGTCCTAGCCAGAGGAATCAGACAGGAAAAAGAAATAACATCCAAATCGGTAAAGAGGAAGTCAATGTTTTCTGATGAGGTGACTGTAACATAGAAAACCCTAAAGGATCCTCCAAAAAGCTCCTAGAACTGTTAAAAGAATTCAACAATGTTTCTGGATACAAAATTAATGTACACAAATTGGTAGTTCTCCTATATACCAACAGCGACCAAGCTGAGAATCAAATAAAAAACTCAACCCCTTTTAAGATAGCTGCAAAAAAATTAAAATGCTTAGAAATATACCTAACTAAAGAGATGAAAGACCTCTAAAAGGAAAATTACAAAACACTGCTGAAAGAAATTATAGACAACACAAACAAATGAAAACACATCTCATGCTCATGGATGGGTAGAACCAATATTATGAAAATGAACATACTGCCAAAAGCAATCTACAAATTCAGTGCAATTCCCATCAAAATACCACCATCACTCTTCACAGAACTAGAAAAAACAATACTAAAATTCATATGGAGCCAAAGAAGAGCCCACATAGCCAAAGCAAGACTAAACAAAAGAACAAATTGGGAGCATCACATTACCTGATTTCAAACTATACTCTAAGGCCATAGTCACCAAAACAGTATAATACTGATATAAAAGTAGGCACGTAGGCCAATGGAAAATAATAGAGAACTCAGAAATAAGCCCAAATATTTACAGCCAGCTTATCTTTGAAAAAGCAAACAAAAAAATGAAGTGGGGAAAGGACATCCTTTTCAACAAATGATGCTGGTATTATTGGCAAGCCACATGTAAGAAAACAAAACTGTATCCTCATCTCTCACATTATACAAAAATCAACTCAAGATGGATCAAGGACTTAAATCTAAGATGTGAAACTATAAAATTCCAGAAGATAACATTGGAAAAATTCTTCTGGAGATTGGATTAGGCAAGGACTTCAAGATCAAGAACCCAAAAGCAAATGCAATAAAAACAAAAATAAATAGGTGGAGCTTAATTAAACTAAAGAGCTTTTGCTTGGCAAAAGGAATAGTCAGCAGAGTAAACAGCCCACAGAGTGGGAGACAACCCTCACAATCTATACCTCTGACAAAGGACTAATATCCAGAATCCATGACAAACAAAAACTTAGAAATGTGAGAGGAAAGCAACATAGGGGTACAGATGTAGAGGAGCCAAGATCTATCTAATAGTAATTTTATGGCTAAACAGTGAAAATGATCAAACTATTTGAAAAAAATCAACAGCAAATTATATTGAGCCAAAAATGAGAATCTAAATTAGAAGGTAAAGTCAGAAGACTTTGTAAAGAACGTCTCCAATATAAAAATAGTCATGACATAAATCTACTAAAGACCGGAAAAACTGATTATAACATACTGCTTCTGAAATGAAGACATACATCCCTTCTGATTCAAAAAATGATGTGGTCGTATAAGACTGGGAAAAATAAGTGTCCCATGAAAAAGTTTATGTCTAGGTGAAGAGTGTTGTGCCGTTTTTTTTTTAAACAATAATGGGAGGTAGGAAACAATACTGCCCTAAAGAGTAGACAAAATTGTCATTTTTCAAGTAATTCACGACAGAAATAAGCCCTCTTTGGGTTTCTAACAGGTACTATCCATCAGAAGGTAGATTTTATTTGCTAAAATGATTTGTGGTATTTATAAGATATTTTGCTTACAGGTGTACCTTTTACTAATTTCTCTTGGAAAATTGTCATAGGCATAGGAAGAGTTTAAATTTTGATTTCTTATTTTAGAAAAAAAGTTTGTCTTAGCATAAGACATAATTGATTATACTCATTTTTATGAGACAGTTGACAAAGTATTATAGTCTGGAAGTCCAAAATTATACAAGTTAAAATAAATTACAAAAAAACCTGAATGCTTTTCATGATCTGTTTTTAACTTGAAAAGAGTTTTTTTTTTTTTACAAATTAAAACTTTGAAGATTCCGTTACTACAAGTGTGGCAGTTTCTTTGGTTTTAGTTTATTTTACTTGCTATTAAAATTAAGTGAAATAAAATTCAATAATCTTCTTATTTAGAAAAAGTTAAATGATTATCTGTGGTTAATAGAATTGCAGCATTTCCTAATTTTTTCTATGTATTTATGTATATTTTCTCTTTTTCTTTCATCTACCTTGAATCTTATTATGTCCTGATTATTTTGAAGGCACTGTAAGGTTAAACAATGGCCTGATATGTATCCTATTTATCTTTGAGGTATTCATTGCTTGTTGGACAAAATTGGCTATGCCTCTTATTCTCTTCTTCTTTTCTCCATCTTCAAGATGGTAATAATATTATTAATATTGTTTCCTTTATTGGAGTTCATTGAATATCAAAACCATGACATAATAATTGTTGAAAAATTATCATCACTATAAGGACAAAAGGAGCCATTTCTTTTCACTTATTGAGTCTTAATACCAACTTTACTCATTGTAAAAACATGTCATGCTTGGACACAAGGATCTACTAACTCAAAGTACAGCCTTGCTGCAGCAGGACACGAATAAAATAGGAAAACTTATCAAATAGCCCACAATTTAGTTTACTATATATCACTGCCCCTTTTAACTTTTACTTCTCCCCAAAAATGAATGAATGAATAATGAATGAATGCACAAGCAAATGAATCAAAATAGGAGTTTGAGTGTGATCTGTCTATCAAAGCTCTCTATGTATGCCAGCATGCAATATGTGTAGATGTCCAATATTTGGAAAGCATTAGACTGGGAAGTATCTTCCCTAAACTAAGGGGAAAAATAGCATTGGGGACATTATAATATCTTTTGAGTCTTTATGATAGAAGCTTATCTGGATTTCAACTAGATCAGATTAAGTGACCACATGAATTGCATGCACTGAAAGCTGACGAACTATTTAGATATAGACCAACAAATATCACATAAAAGAATGTATCATATAAATTATATTTTATGGGAGCCTAATACAATTTATTTTCTGATAGTGATGATTGCTAAATGAATTTCCAAGGACGCTGGTGATACTGGGTAAAGTTGAACCCCACAGTATTCAGCATAGATTCACTTTCACTCAGATAACTTGGCATCCTGTGATCACTTATAATATTTAGGGATCCCCAGTTACTGGAGCAAATTTACTTTTGCATTTGCTATTCCCTATTCCAAGAATGCATTTCCTTGGTTATATTTGTGACCTGCTCCTGCCTTCAGGACATCTCATCAGAGAGGCTTTGACTGCCTTGTGTAATATTTCCAGTATTCTCTCACACTCCCTAATCCTTTTACCCCATCCTTATTATTCTCCAGAGCACTTAGGACCACCAAATATGTGTGTGCTTCTTGGTTTATTGGATTTTTAAAAATATTTTTTTAAGACAGGGTCTCACTTTGTCACTCAGTCTAGAGTGCAGTCACACAACCATAGCTTCTGCAGCTTTGATCTCTGAGCTCAATGATCCTTCCACTTCAGCCTGCCAAATAGCTGGAACTATAGTCCACACCACCACACTCAGCTATTTTTTTTACATTTTTTGTAGAGATGGGGTCTTGCTATGTTGCCCAGGCTTGTTTATTGCTTACTTATCATTGTTTATTTTCCCACAAGAATTTAAGCTCCCTGAGAGCAGGTATATTCACTTTCTTTTCTCTATTTCCTTGCATAAGGTAAACACCCAATAAATAATTGCTATATCAATGAATGACATCAATGACTATCTTTTTTATTTTTTATTTTTTTTACTTTAAAGCAAATACATATTTTGGGAGAGGCTTGAAGTTGAAAAAAAATATCAACATTTGCTACTGTTCAGTAGTTCCGGGAAAAATTGGCATTGTAGTAACTGCTAAAAAAACTTTTAGCAGAATCACAGAAAAAGCCATACTGACAAAAACTAACAAATCGAAGTTAATATTAGGAGCCTTATTCATCTCTCTTAGGAGATCTGAAGAGTGATCCTGACAAGATGGTCCATGCCAGCCGTAATAGCAGTGACACACAAATCCATTCTTCATGTCTGTTATTGTCTTCTCCTTACTGTTTTTAGAAATGACGAATCTGAAGCTCTTATTTAGAACATATTTCTTACCACTGCTTTCAGGCATATGCAGATAGAAGGAGGACTCAGGTGTTTTTCGAATACATCTTCCATGACTGTTACATAGACTCTGACTACAGAACTTAGCTGCAGATGTCACATTCACAGCATAATGGCCCAAAGGCCCTTGGATAGATTGTTGCACAGATAAGCAGTTCTCCTGTAGGAAAAACAGAAATTCACTTAAAGCACTCTCAAACTGTGATTCCATTATCCAGGTAGTATTAACGCCTGAAGTTTTGTATTTGGTAAGGCAGAGGAAAAACAGCATTTCTGTGGATTAGTTATTTAAATGAAGGACTAAGCCTCTATAGGGTCACATGAGTAATGATCTGTGCCTTTAATTGGGAAAACTATGACCCAACCAAATTCATACCATTTCCAAGGGAAGATGACCCCACAGTGTCCCAGTAGAGACTGTTCCCTAATGTAAAGATACATTTGTAGTAATATTTTTAAAAGATGTCAGTAATATGGGGATGATTTGTTAAAATTTAACTTTAGTTGTGAAACATTTTCAGTGCTGCTACTCAATATATTTTAACATTAGCCAGATTTTTCAAAACCTACCAAGTCATCCTATTATTCTTCGTACCTCTGAAGAGGTAACAGTTCTCCTAAAGTTAGTGAGTAGTCTTCTCACTTACGTTTTTATAACTTTCCTAGAGGGTTGTGTGTGTGTATGTGTGTGTGTGTGCGTGTGTGTGTGTGTGATTATGAACTATAGGTAGTATTATTTTGTGCTTTTTAAACATGTACTTAAATATATACCATGTAGGATATTTTTGCAATTTGTTTTTAGAACTTAACATTTTCCATTTTTTTAAGATGATACATGTAGCATTTTTTCATTTTAGTTGCTGTTTAGTATTTCAGAAATATAACATACTTTACTTATCCATCAGTCAGTTTTTGGGAGGTAAAATATAAACGATTATTATTTACAATCAAATGCTAGTGTTACTTTTACATAGTATATACAGTCCAATGATAGTAGGTAAGAATGTCTTCCCAAAAGTCTACCATTGGGTATTTCACTAATGTGTACATAGCATTGGCTTTAACTCTAGGACACATTTCTACAGATTAATGATCACACTATGCAGCCAGGATGGGCAAGCATAACTGAAATGATGTTATCAGCTAACCCAGAAGAGCCTGGCTGGAATCTTGATAAATGCTTGCCTTGATCCATAGAGGTAGGACCATGGAAAAATTCTAGTAGATTAATAAGTAACATAAATTGAGCTTTCTATTAGCATTTAATTATTTTATCAATATTAAAACTAATGCATAATTTAAAACCAATTAAGTTTAGAATAATGGGATATTTTCTCAGTGAGAGGAGGCCACAGAACTGTGAATACAACTGGTAAAGATTTGGGAGATTCAAATTGAAAGTCACAAGGCAGAATAAAGCTCTTAATTGACAGGTAGTTTAACAAGGCCAGCACTTTGGCAATAGCAAATTCTGAAGATCATGTAAGCAACATTATTTGTTACAGGAACATTCAACCTGGGGCGGCCTCCTTCTATATTTAGAAACACATGCTGTTTTTAGCCAAGACAAGACTCCTTGTCTGAGGCATCTGAGGAGACTTCTAGGAAAGACACAATAAAATAAAACAGGCAAACAATTGAAGTAAAGGAAAGAAGGAAGGGGCAAAGGGGGCTGGGAAGGAAAAAGAGGAAGGAAGAAAGAGCAACCAAGAAAGAAAAAGGTTGGGAGGAGTCAGACAAAGACAGCATCGAACACTGGCAAATGTAATCAACTTCAACTTGGGCATTACCTGTTCTGTCGCAGCCTTCCTCCTTGAAATACCTTCTTCACTTAGCTTCCGGAATAGCACATCCCTGTTTTGTCCCCAACCTTACTAGATGTTCCTTCTCGGTCTTCTTTACTGGCTCCTGTTCATCTTTCCTTCCTAACATTGGAGTGCCCTCAGCTTAACTCTTAAACCTCTTTTCTTCTACAGCTATACTCTTTCACTGGATAAACTCATCCCATCTCATTACTTTAAATACAGCCCCAAATGTATATCTGCGAGACCTTATCCCTGAATAGATTTTATACCCCCCTATTTACTTGACATCTTTACTTGACATCCCTACCTGGATATCTTACAAGCATTTCAAACTTAACATACTCCAAATTAAGCAACTGACCCTCTTCCCAGACTCCCCCATCTCAGCATAAGCCAATTCCCTCTCTACAGAAGCCTCAGGGGCAAAAGCTTGGAGTCATTCTTCACTCCTTTTTCCTCTTACATTTAATCCATCAGCAATTCCTTTTCCATCTACTTTCAAAATACATCCAGAATTTAACCCTTGCTACCATTCTGGTTCAGGTCACCATTAGCTCTCACCTGGATGATTACTTCCCAACTAGTCTCCCACAATCTGTTCTAAATACAGTAAGTGTACATATGTTTCTCTCCATAATTAAATAAAATTCTAGTTTTTTACAGATTAAAATACCCTCCCAAGTAGTAATTTGATCCAAACAGAAATTTGTTTTGTTACAATTTCACATTAATTAGAAAAATACAGACAACTGTAATACAACATGTTAAAATGTGTTAATACATCCAAAGTACTTTTCAGTGTTAAATGCATAGTTATAAATGATTTTTTTGACAGGGCAATCCAATTATCATACCAGAAACAAGGCATTTTGGCATTGACTTTCACCTGGACTCCCATTCAGCTACACAGCAGTGCACAGTGGTAGCTGATGGGGTATTGAGTGGCATGCTTTCCACTTACACTTTAGTCTATGCTTCCTGCTCCCCCAACTCTCTGCATCCTCTCAGTCACTTTTCCACTCTTCTAAGCTCCACCTTAGTTGCTACCTGCTTCATTGAATCAGTGCACTTACTATCTCTATCTCATTATCAGAAGCTGGTCGCCAATTTCCTAGCACCCAGCAAGTGACATTTTACCCATTATGGCAAACTTTCTTGAACTTTAGTGCATCTGGAGCTTGTAGCTAGCTAAATTTCTAAAATTAGCTCCTAATTTTAAACCTTTATCTAAAGAAATATGCACCTTTTTGTGGAAGTTTGTCTTCTACTCTGTCTTTGGATCTGAAAAAATGTTCTAACATTTTAAAGCAACTAATACTAAATGCAAAAGTAACACTTTTTACTGAAATATGCCTTTGATTATTTAACATAGAGGAATAAAGTAATAAATTAAGTATTCAATTCAAGAAGTTAAAAAAATAATTTTTTAGAAAGAATCTCATGAAAGGAAATTAAAAGTTAAAAGTATAAATTTATGAATTGGAAAACTGAATTGATAAAGAGTAGGTCTTCAAAGAAAGAAAACCATCAAACATTTATATCTGACAAGCCTAACTAATCAAAAAAGGAAGAAAAATAAACATGAATGAGAAAAAAATAGAGTTAAAGCTTCAGAGGTAAATGTTTAAATTGTAAGTTAATATGGTATATATATGTTTATGCTACTAAATTGGAAGTTTGGTGCTAAATTTAAAAACTAGTATCAAGAGATAGAAAACATAATTAAAAGGGATCATCAAATTAGAGGAAAGACTTACTACCACCAAAAAGTTTTCTAAATCGAAGTATTTTTGTGTTTTGGTTATTTGCAACTTTTAAGGATTAGATAATTTTCAAGTCATAAAATTGTTCCAGAGCATAAAAAAAGAAAATGAAAAGTTGTCTAATTTCTCTTTAAAGCAATATAACCTTGATATAAAAACAGAACAAAATCACAGGCCAGTTTTACTAATGAATGTAGATGACAAATCTAAGTTTAGCCCCAAACCTCAAATGGCTGCATGGGTGGATAAGGAACTGGCATGAAACTCCATATAGTGGAGACATCTACCTTTCAGAAACAGTGAAATCTGGGCAATCAGCTACACATCTTTGAGTTTTCAAGACATGTTTTAAAGCACTTCATTTTGTGATGTTGTTTTTTTTTCTACAATGGGATGTGGGCAATACAAAACACATCTCATGCTAAATTTTTTGTGCACAACCCCCATGTTTGTTATTTCAGATCTATATAAATACAATGAGGTTTATGTCTATAAACCAGGAGTTAGCCAAAATACAAAGTCTCAGTACACAGTCCTGTGCAAGATCACCCTCACTTCTGACGTTGGCTGCAATGTAGCTGCACAGGATTCCCTAGATCAACTTCAATTTCAATGATTCCCTAGAAGAATTCACTGAAAGCTATTATACTCATGGTTATGTATTAGTACACTAAAAGGATACAGATAAAAATAAGCCAAAGGAAGAAATGCATAGATGAAAGTCTGGGATAATTCCAAATGCATAGCTCTCTCTGTTCCCTGCCATGGAGTCAGTACCCTTCCAACACTAATGTGTAACAATACAGAGTATTGCAATCAGGGAAGTTTGCCTGAGCTTCAGTGTCCAGAGTTTTTATTGTGCCTTTATTACAGAGCCATAATTGACTGATTGACTAAGTGGTTGAACTCAGTTTCCAGCTCATTGATAATGCATGGTCCAAAGCATCCACCCCATTGTTTTACCCTTTGTGACATGGTTGGTTCTTCTGTCATAGTCAGCCCTCATCATAAAACTATTAGAAACTATTAGGTGTGACTATATCCACCCTAAACAAAGATACCCCAAGATTACCACCAAGAAGCCATGGACAAAGGCCAGATCTCTCTTTGGGCAAAGTCAGATTCTTTAAAACCATTGTCTCTCCATCTCACTACCATGCCGTCATCTAAAAATCAAATTTGGAGGACAAAGTTGTGATTGTTTTACTTTAAAAATAGGTTATATGGTGGTACAAAGAAAAACAAATGTTACTTTGTGGAATCCTAGAAGATACCTAAAAGAAATAAACATTTATTCTCCATAGCAGCAGAAACCCACAGCCTGCAACTTAACATATTAAGAAACTGTGAGTACAGGGAATCATCAGTGGTTTCTGATATGAGCATTAAGGTGAAAATCCAAAGTGGAATATTCCATATAGCAGATGTTGGTTTATAATAAAGTTTATTTTCACATGGTCAGCTACATGAAGCAGAAGACATTTATGTATCTCGAGTTTTCCCAGACATCACTGAATAATAAAGATAATGTGTATACATGCAAATTTTGACATAAGAAATTTTACTGTTTAGAAAGGGAATAGCTCCATTAAATTATGAAGGGTAAAACAACAACAACAACAACAAAAACCTCCAGAGTGACATACTATATGATTCATTTATACAACATTCTTGAAGTGATAAAGTTATAGAAATGGAAAGTAGATTGATGGTTACAGGTATTGAAAGGGGATTGGGGGGAGGAAAGTGAGTGTTATAAAAGGGCAGCATGAGGGATTCTTGGGGTGATAAAACTGTTCTGTATCGTGATGTGTCAAGGTTAGTATCATGATTGTGATCTTTAACTGCAGTTTTCCAAGACGTTACGTTTGGGGAAAACTGGGTAAAGAGTACAGAGGATCTTTTGTATCATTTCTTACAACTGTATGTGAATCTACATTTATCTCAAAATGAAAAATTTAATTAAAAAACGAGGGACATGTAGCAGAACTGTAGGGAGGATCCCTATGTATGTACAAGGGAAAGACAGGAAAATATTGAAACAAAAGATATGCAGCAGCTACCATTAGTATGAAACTTTGGGGAAACTCAATAATAGAAATATTTCAAGGGGGTCATTAGGAAGTTTAGTTACATGTGAAAACCTCCTCTTCTATTTTACTATGAAAGTTTTGATTATATCAATCTTAATTATTGCTTCTAGAGTTGGATTTGTCAGTCTTTTGGATGTAATTACATGGCTATTTCAGCTGCCCTTAGGAAAGATCATCTGTCTTTAAGATTTACATCAGGAACCTAAAAGAGAATTTTGTGTATTGACAGCTTGGATTTAATCAGGCCATCCCAAATACATGCTTCAATTAGGGAAAACCTGTTAAACCATTTATATGTAATGTGGCAAAAAAAAGACGGGAACTTTACATATAATTTATGAAAATCTAAATACATAATATATATCATATATTTTTATATCTACATTTATCATATATATAGAGAGAGAGAGAAAGAAAGAGAGATTTCACCTGAAACCCAAAGCTGAAGACAGGTGGTTGACAACTAAGGACTTAGAGACATTTGCCCATCTCCGGCATATATAAAGAGAGGGCTAGAAATTCTCAGGGCAGAAGGAATATTCTATTAAAGGAATTTGAAGGAGTAGAGTGCACTGTACTAAAACCCATGGGAACAACGGGGAGCATGGAGGCTGACATGTTCATTTATTCACTCTGCAAATATTTATTCAGCACATATTGTTATGTGAAAAGCTCTGCTATAGGTTCTTGGAATAAAGACATTGAGGAGAGATGACAGCAGTGGGAGTGGCCTGCCTTCATGTAATTTAATCGAGCAAGGGTATAGGAGCATTTTCATGAACCAAGTGGATTTTACAGAAGTAGCCAGGCATGCACCTTCCTGAAAGACCAAGGCGAAAGGGAATGTAGGTGGTACTTCAAGGGAAGAAGTAAGGGGGAAGATTCAAGGTGGTAGCTAAAGCCTGCATTGTTCAAATCAGAGAATGATGTTTTACACAGGAGCGAAGGGGGTGATGGTGAGAGTTGTCGGGAGAGGAGGGCTTCCTGCAACCAAATTGCAGCAGTCTTTCATGTAAGAAAAAGTCAGTCACTAAATGGCAGCCATATCAAAAGGCTTTCAACAGGAAAGGTAATTTAAAATGTCATTAAATACATAAAAATTATATTGCCACCCTTTCTCACCCTCATCCCCACCTTCTAAACCCATCTTTGAATTAGCTGAACAAAAGAACTTACCATATCCCTCTTCCCCACACCTCAGATCCAGGCTGAAGTAATAATCAACACCATGTGGCACCTGCCATCTGCCATGTACAGTTTTAAATGCTTTACATATATTAATAGTGTAATTCTCATAAAAGTCCTATAAGAAATACTATTATTTCCTTCATTTTACAGATAAAGAAATTGAAAAGTCAATTACTTGATCAATGTCACACAGCTAGTAGGTGACAAAAAGTGAGCATTGAAACTCAGGCAGTCTCATCACAGGACTGCTGCTCTTAACAATGCTGACATTCTAATTTGTGTCACACTGTATGAAAAGAGATTGCTGTTTTTGTATTTTATAAGACTGAACATTTTAATTCCTGAAAATGAGAGTGTTTGTTAAAACCTGGAAATGAAGAAGAACTGCGGTCGCAGAATTTTCATTTAGGCAGTGGGGTGGGTGAACATGCTCAAATGCAGTTGTAGAAAAGTAGTACAGTTATTTTGTGAAAAGTGATAGAGTCATTTTGTGTATACTATCTAGGTAACTTGGGATAACCTAGAAGAAATTTATATATTCTTAGATATATATATATACAACTCCAGAACTAAAAATGAAAAAATAGAATATCTGAATAGACCAATAATGAATATGGACACTGAATCGTTAATCAAAAACCTTGCTACGAGAAGAGCCCCAGACCTGAAAGCTTCACCAGTGAATTCTGACAAACATTTTAAAAAAGTTAATGCTAATCTTTTTCCAACTCTTCAAAAAAATGGATGAAAAGGAAACGTTTTCAAAGTCACTTTATGATGCCAGCATTACCCTGATGCCAAAGCAAGGAAAAGATGCTATAAGAAAAGAAAATTACAGGCCAATATCCCTGATGAAACTGGATGCAAAAATCCTCTACAAAATACTAGCAAACCTAATTCAACAGCACATTAAATGTATCATACACCATGATCCAATAGGATTTGTCCCTGGGATGCAAGGATGATTCAACACACACATATATTAATAAATGTGATATACTACACAAACAAAATGAAAAATAAAAATCATATGATCATCTTACTAGCTGCAGAAAAAGCATTTAAAAAAATTTAACACCCCTTCATAGTAAAAGCTCTTAAAACAATAGATGTAGAAAGAATGTACCACAACATATAAAGGCCACATATGACAAGACCATAGCTAACTTCATAATCAATGATGAAAAGTTGAAAGCTTTTTCTCTGAGATCAGAAATAACTCAAGGATACTCCCTCTAATCATTTCTCTTTCATTCATTTTAATTTAATTAATTTTCTTTAAGAGATGGAGTCTCACTCTGTCACCCAGGCTGAAGTGCACTAGCATAATCATAGCTCACTACGGCTTTGAACTCCTGGGTTCAAATCATCCCCCTGCCTTAGCCTCCTGAGAAGCTAGGACCACAGGTACACACCACCACACCTGGCTTTCTTTTTCACTTTTTGTAGAGACTGGATCTCACTATGTTGCCCAGGCTGGGTTTGTACTCCTGGCCTCAAGCGATCCTCCTGCCTCAGTTTCCCAAAGTGCTGGGATTATAAGCATGAGCTATCTCATCCAGCCAACTCTGACCACTTCTACTCAACATAGTACTAGAAGTCCTAGCGAGAGCAGTTAGGCAAGAAATAAAAATGAAACTAAATTTAAAATTAGCCTTGTTGCAGGTGACATAATTCTATAGGTAGAAAATTCTAAAGACCCCACAAAAATGTCATAAGGAATAAAGAAAGAAATTATAAGAGTGCAAGTTACAAAGTCAACATAAAAATTAGCTGAATTTCTATACACTAATTAGTGAATCACCTGAAAAGGAAACAGAAAACAATTCTATTTACAATACCATTTAAAATAATAAAATACTTAGGAATAAACTTAACCAAAAAAGTGAAAGACTTGTACTCAAAAACTATTTAATATTGATAAAAGAAATTAAAGGAGACATAAATAAAAGACAACCTATGTTTATGGATAAAAGAACTTAATATTGTTAAAATGTCGATTACCCAAAATGATCTGCAAATTTGATGCTATCTTCTTCAAAATCACAATGGCATTTTTTGCAGAAATAGAAAACAAAAAACTAAACTTTATATAGAACCACAAAATGCCCAGTGTAGCCAAAGTAATCTTGAGAAAGAAGAACAAAGCTGGAGGCTTCACATTTCCAAGTTTAAAAATACATTACAACTCTACAATAATTACATTATGTTACTGGCGTAAAAGAAGACATACAAGTCACAGGAACAGAATAGAGTCCGGAAGTAAACCAACGCATATATGATCAACTGATCTTTGACAACAGTGCCAAGAACACAGTAGAGAAAGGATAGTCTCTTCAACAAACGGGGTTGAGAAAACCGGATATCCATAAGCCCAAAAGTGAAATTGGACCCTTATCTTACACCACACACAAAAGTCAATTCAAAATGGACTAAAGATTTACTTAATGTTAGACCTAAAACTGTAAAACTCCTAGAAGAAAACACAGGGGGAAAGCCTCTTGACATTCGTGTTGGCAGTTATTTCTTGGACATGACACTGAAAGAACAGGCGACAAAAACAAAAATGGACAAATGGGATGCATCAAATTAAAAAGCTTTTACACAGCAAAAGAAACATCAGTGTGAAGAGACAATCTGTGGAACAGTAGAAATATTTTCAAACCATATATCTGATAAGAGGTCAATATCCAAAATATATAAGGAACTTCTACAACTCAGCGAAAAATCCAAATAACACAATCAAAAATTAAGCAAAGGACTTGAACAAACATTTCTCCAAAGAAGACATACAAAGAGGTAACAGATATATGAAAAGAAGCTCAAAATCATTAATTATCGGGAAAATGTAAATCAAAACAATGAGCTATCTCCTCACACCTGTTAGGATGGCTATTATTTAAAAAAATAAGATAACCAGTGTTGAAGTTGTAGAGAAATGAGAACCCTGTACCCTGCCGATGGGAATGTTAGAAGGTACAACAGCTATGGAAAACAGTATGGAAGTTCCTCAAAAAATTCTAAATATAACTACTATATGATTCCGCATATAGGCATATATACTTCTGGGTATATAAAATAAGTGAAATCAAAATCTCAAAGAGAGGTCTGCATTCCTATGTATTTTGCAGCACTATAAACAATAGCCAAGAAATGAAAACAATGCAAGTACCTGTTGACAGATAAATGAAGATAATTCAGTATATACATACAATGAAATATTAGCTTTTAAAAATAAGGAAATACTGTCATTTGTGACAACCAGATGAACCTGGAGGACATTATTCTTTGTGAACTAAGGCAGTCACAGAAGGACAAGTGCTGCATGATTCTACTTACAAGGGATCGAAAATAGTCAAACTCATAGCAGCAGAGAATACGGTAGTAGTTGTCAGGGGCTGAGGGTGGGAGAAATGGGAACTTGTTATCTAAAAGTTGTAAAGTTTCTGCTGTACTAGATAAATAAATTCGAGAGGTCCTATACAACATAGTGTCTATAGTTAATAATGTATTAAGCATTCCAAAATTTGTTAAGAGGGAAGGTTTCATATTATGTATTACGTGTTCTTATAACAAAAGAAAGAGTAGAGTGTTAATAAATCTTTATATACAAATAGATTTTTTCCCACATGCATTTCTATAATAGGTAATTAGCAAAGTAAACCATCATTTTTGGGCCAGGTACAGTGGCTCACACCTGTAATCCCAGCACTTTAGGAAGCCAAAGCAGGTGGATAGCTTGAGGCCAGGAGTTTGAGACAAGCCTGGCCAGCAAAACAAAACCCTGTCTCTACTAAAAATACAAAAAAAAAATAAGCCAGGCATGGTGAAACAAGCCTGTAATCCCAGCTAGTCAGGAAGCTGAGTCACGATAATAACTTGTACCTGAGAGGCGGAGGTTGCAATGAGCCGAGATCATGCCACAGCACTCCAGCCTGGGTGACAGAATGAGACTCTGCCTCAAAAAACAAAAAACAAAAATAAAAAAGAATAATTTATCATTTTTGGAGAATCTGCCCTCCTTAGTGCAAATGAAATAATTATTCATTTTTAAAATTTGTTATTTTTTTCTTTGTCACATATGTATTATGGCATTTAATCTACCAAAATCCTGCAGAGGAGGTTTTATTTTAGTCTGGTTTTTTAGATGGAGAAGCTGAGACTAAGAAATGTAAATTAACATGGTCAAAATTACACCCTTAGGCAATAAATATCAGTTTCTCACTTGGCCATCTGATTGAATGACTGTACTCTTTCTATCCTTCTACTAACCACAATGGCTGGTATAGGGTAGGTGCTCACTCTTAGACCCTGTAGGTTTTGAATTTCACTAAGGTCAAGTAAGCAGATAATCAGTAACCTGATGTGGAAAAAAAAACAAACAAAAAAAAAACTTTTTTTTAACCAATCTCTAAAGTATATTCAAGATGCTGCCAGAAAAATCATTGCTTACCTTTGAAGCAGAATATTCATATCCTCCCCACAATATTACTCCTGCTGCCCCCAATGCAGCACTTTCGCCAATTGTATGCACTAAGTCCTCCTAGGAAAGAGAAGAATCAGAAGTAGTTTCCAAGTCAAATTTTGTCACTAATAATGCAATAATAAGACTCAACTCCTCAAATGTGGTAAGGAACACATTAATAATGATATCTTTGTTTCTAAAACAAAAGGTAAACACTGCATGATCTCACTCATATAGAGTCTTAAAAAGTTGATCTCAGCCAGGCACGGTGGCTCACATCTATAATCCCATCACTTTGGGAGGCCGAAGCAGGTGGATCACAAGGTCAGGAGTTCAAGACCAACCTGGCCAATATGGTGAAACCCCATCTCTACTAAAAACAAAAAAATTAGTGGGCGTGGTGGCGGATGCCTGTAGTTCCAGCTACTGGGGAGGCTAATTCAGGAGAATCTCTTGAACCCAGGAGGTGGAGTTTGCAGTGAGCCAAGATTGTAACACTGCCTTCCAATGTGGATGACAGAGTGAGAATTCGTCTCAAAAAGAAAAAAAAAGGAAGGAAGGAAGGAAGGAAGGAAGGAAGGAAGGAAGGAAGGAAGGAA
>NW_022436947.1:17364748-17581690 GCF_009761245.1 Sapajus apella
GAAGGAAGGAAGGAAGGAAGGAAGGAAGGAAGGAAGGAAGGAAGGAAAGTTGATCTCATGGAAGTAGAGAGTAGAATGGTGATTATCAGAGGTTGGGGTGGTTAGGAGGGAGAGAAGATTGAGGAGATGTTGGTTAAAGGGTACATAATTACAGTTACGAGGAAGAAGTTCAAGAGATCTATTGTATAGCATGGTGTCTATAGGTAAAGACAATATATTGTATTCTTGGAAAATGCTAAGAGCGTGGATATTAAGTGTCCTTTCCACGAAAGAATGATAACAATGTGAGGTCATGAATTTGTTAATTAGCTAGATTTAACCATTCAATAAGGTATGTGTACTTCAAAACATTATGTTGTACATGATAAATACATACTACAATTGTATATCTCAAAATAAAAATTTTAATACACAGAAAAAAGCATTTCTTTTAAATAAAGCTATCATAAAAAATAAAACAAAATTGGAAAAGGTGATACTGCCTTGGATTTTTATATTTATTTGATAAATGTTTATCATGTTCCAGATAATATTCTAAACACTGAGAATATAAAAATGAAATAGATTTCAGTTCCTGATCTTGAAGGAGTGCTTTTTAGTCTAATGGTTGAGGCAGACATATAAACAAGTGACTATAATATAATAATATAATTTTTATATTAGTAGCATTCACAAGGCATATATAAATTAGAAGTGTTCCATACTACTTGGAAAAGTCTGGGAAGGCTTCCTTGAACAGGTTAAATTTCAGATGGGTCTTTGAGAATGAGTATGAATTCACAAGACGTCTACAGAGAGCAGAGTTTTATGTCCACAAGAAGAATAAGAGCAGAGACTCAGATCCAGACAGAATCACGGTCCATCCAGAGAACTCCCAGTACTTCCTTGTGGTAAAGCACACAGAATTTGGGAAGTAAAAGCACATGAATTCCTATGTATAAACAGAATCCAAATACAAAGAAAAAAAATGCTATTTTAAAGTGTTAAGACAACTGCCCAGGCACAGTGGCTCACGCCTGTAATCTTAGCACTTTGCGAGGCCAAGGCGGACAGATTACTTGAGATGAGGAGTTCAAGACCAGCCTGGCCAACATGGTGAAACCCCATCTCTACTAAAAATACCAAAGTAGTTAGGCTTGGTAGTGTCTGCATGTAATCCCAACTACTTGGGAGGCTAAGACAGGAGAGTTGCTTGAAACCAGGAGCTAGAGATTGCTGCAGTGAGCTAAGATTCTGCCTCTGAATTCCAGGCTGGGCAACAGGACAAGATTCCATCACAAATAAATTAATTAATTTAATTTAATTCATACATTAAATATTAAATATTTAGTCCTAGAAGACACAACCTTGCAACTTTGATTTTTTTTTTTTTCTTTTGGCATGTAAAGAATGGCTTGGAGGGGAAGATCAAGACAGTACAGGCAGGAACACTAATTAGGAGGTGATAGAAATTGTTCAGTAAGAAATGATGATGCCTCAACAAAGGCAATGTCAGTCCTTGTAAAGCAGAGGGGCCAGATTGAAGAGTTTTTTAGAAATAAAGATGGGTGAATTTTAGTTACCTATTGGATAATGGACAGAGGAGAAGGGAGTCAGCCAAGTCACTTTCAAATTAGGTGACTAAGTAGATTACAATTCACCAAGATAAGAAACTGAGGCGGTTATGCTAATGAATATAGGCTGAAAGCAAAGAAGTAGGAAATAGGGAGACATGGGAGACAAAGGGGATGACTGATGGAGCAATCTGCATTCTTTTCTCCCCTACAAGTTATGGAGAGTCAGAGATCCAGTGCAAAGGTGGAGTGCTCACAGACTGCAATGAGTAAATTGTCACGCCACTGTAAACTTTCCTGCATTACAGGAAGGTTTCAGCAATACTACTGCTTATGTTCTGCAATTTGTCTAAGTAATACAAGAAAGGAAATCATTCTTCCATTATACTGACTAGTATCACATTCCTTAAACCTAAATGTAGTCTCTTGTTTAAATTGAGACACTCCTAAAAGAAAATACCAACCCAGAACTAGTTTAAAAAAAAATGCATTGGAAAGTTATGTAATTTAGACAAAAAGTGAGAAAAACCCATACTGTTTTTTGATATGTGATAAATGGAAGGCAATAGGAAAGCATTAAAACAATTCAATATAATGCTCAGGTAATTCTATATATTTTGGTGAATAGAGAATGCAGCCTATTAATTTCTAAAGTAAAGATCAGAGGTGATACTTAGCCTATAATTTATTTCAAAAGTCTAATGTACCCACAAAAATTAAAAATTAAAAAGATTTAAAAGTCTAATAGCACCAAAAATAGGAAAGCTATGCACAAGGCTTTTGTGAAAATGTGGCTCATCTCATTCTTCCATTTTCTCTCAAGGTGAACTCTTTGACTGCATTAATTATTATTATTTTCTACTGTTATTACTAATAACATGTTATTCCTGATACAACGTAGGCACTCAAGAATTTCTGAATGAATAAATATAACTCAAGTTTTTTTCTGAAAAGGATTTAAGAAAGTGACATGATTTGAGAAAGCTGGCGTCACTTGAGGAATATCTTAGCGAGAAGACTTTGGTAGGCATGACTGATGTCCTAAAATACCTGGACAACTAGCTTTTGAAAGAAGGATTTGATGTATTCTATGTTGCATCAGAATTAGAACTAACAGTATGAAGTCATTAAGAGCAAAGTAGATTAAATATACTCAAAAACTTTCTAGGAATTAATATTTCCCCCAGATGGCAGTTTCCCTTCTAACCATACAAAGTGCCCCATCAAAAAGTGTTAAAGCAGAGGCCAGGTAAGAAAGGGTTTGTATTTGGGTGGGAGATGGATTAAGTACCCATGAGATTCTTCCAAAGTTTTGCCTTAATGCTGTAGTTCTTTTCCTTCTAAACTTATTCAATGAACAGCCCATTCTGAATAATACTGAGTAATCCTGCAAAGATGAATGTGTCAAGTCTAATTAATAATATTTGGAGTCATGGATTTTATTCTGAAATATTTGAGGAAAAATTGCTACTGCTTTTAAATGGCCTTATCTCAAACCTAAGTGGTCTAAGTGAGCTGTGTATTGTCTATACAACAGCTTTGCTTCTGTGTTGGGTACTGGCATAAAAAATTGTTGGCTCTCAGGTATAGATGGAGATTTGAGAGTTTTCTTATCTAGCCACCCATCCAATGATTGAATTCTTACAATAATGTCCTATGTGACAATTTAGTTAAAGTTCGAACACTTGCCATGTCTGTAAACTTATTATCTTCTAAACAAGCTCATCCACACATCTGTAGGCTTCCAGCTTTGTGATCAGTCTAAAGATAGTATCTTTCTCCTTATATAAACCAGTTTTAATACCTTGACAATAACCACTAGATTGCATTTTAGACTCTTAAAGACAACATCAAGAAGGTCTGTGTAATTTTTTTTGGTTAGCCTAACTAATTAAAACATACAAATGCAATATAATGAGAAATGTAATTGCTTGATAATTTACCCCAAGCTCTACGTTGTATGTTTCTGATTTGGAAAATTGCTGCTACCCTTTCATATTAAGAAGTTAGTTCTAAAATTTCTCTCTGGCTAAAATTAATCTATCTATCACATTATTTAAATCTTAAGCTTAACATCTGTAGGAAACTCCTGTGAATGCTAACCCAGTAAGAATCATTATCCAAAAGTGTTAAGTGCACATCTAATTGCCAGGGACATTTTTCAGAATTGAGCTGACATTTGGGGAAATATACATGTTTAATAGCATTGTATTGCTAAGGGAAATAAGCATCCTAAGACATTTATGTATAGGCTTTATATAGTTATTCTACCAAATTTCCATTTTTTAAAAATGTGAGTGACTGTGCTTTTCCTTACCTGTGACAGAGCTTCAGTACTATGCAAATAAAATGGTCTGGAAAAAATAAAAACTGGCAAAACAAAATTATGTCTAGCCATTTCCGCAATCCTCATGGCTTCTCTAACTCGATAATGAACAAATTTCAAAGCATTTACACTTGACTTCAATATTTTATCCAAATATATTGAAGGATAAAGTGCTGCACTTTTTTCCCACAGCCACAGGAGTTGGTCATTGCGGAGAATTTCATCATTTGGACAGTTACCTGTGTACATCTCTGGATTTATTCTGTAATCATAATTGTAGCAGTCTGGATAGAGATAAAAGCCCCATAAACATTTTGGTCTCATTTCTAAAGCCAGTGTGAGAGTAATGTTCATGAAATTCCTTCCAGCATTTTCAAATTCCTCTTGGGCAACTGTTTCCACTTTCATTTCTGACCAATAAGGATGGTGGTTTCTAGTGAAGGCTAAAGAGTGGTTTTTATATACGATTCTGCTGCCCCGATTTCTATCCCATTGGGGTTTCCAACTTTCCCAGTCAATAACAGCAAGTCCTTCTGATCTCCACCAAGGGATAGCTTCTCCAATGTC
Source organism: Sapajus apella (assembly GCF_009761245.1). NCBI lineage: Eukaryota > Metazoa > Chordata > Mammalia > Primates > Cebidae > Sapajus > Sapajus apella. The sequence continues at coordinate 17,369,195 of NW_022436947.1, forward strand.
ATCAGCAGTTTTCCTAAGATGTTCAGAAAGGCTTACGTTCTGCGGTATTCCTCCATTAAAGGATTTTCCATCTTGAGAGAAGTAAGGGTAATATCCTAATTCATTTGGATAAAATATGGCAATTTTTGAGCCACTTTGAGTCTCTAAAGGATTCGATATAATGTTAAATACTTGAAGATTTATATCCACATTGAAGAAAGGCATACAATACATTGTTGGGGCTGCCCAGAAAATGTTGAAAGGCTGGTTCTTGATCACTGGAGGTATTGCTGGTTTGAGGGCTGCCTGAGTTAATAGGATAAGGAGTGGCAGCACTCCTAACCATGCCACCCATGGATTACACATGGCTTGAGGTTTTCAGCATTACAGCAGTCTCCTTAAAAATAATAAGCAAAATATCATACATAATGAATTCAAATGTCCCTTAAGTTTTGTGGTATACAATGAATAGACCTAATATTATAAAATATCTTCAAGGTTTATTAATATCTAGGCCAATGTATAGTTTCATCTGAACAAGGGAGGATAAGTGAGCCTTTTTTGTTTTACTTGAAATGTGAAAAAAAATTTAGTGAATGAAAACTATAAAAAGTTTCACACATTCATCAGCTATGCAAACTCTACCTGCTAGCCATTCTGGTTTTAATTTCCTATGATTCTGAATACACTAACCCAATCCTTGTACTGACAAGCCTTTACTGGCTATAAGAGGAAATAGAAAAGAAAGTCTGAATGGATTGTCATATCTTCTTAATCACGACTCCACGAACACGCCCACTTAAAAATTAACATATATTGGGATTTTAACAAATATTACACAGAACAAAAAGAACTGTACTAACAGCAAGTAATACTTTACATGCAATTTGAAATGCACTGGCCTCAAATGTTTGATTTTCAAACAGAGAGCAGTTACCCTTGCAACTAGCAAAGGCTGAAATAAAAAACAAGTAGAAATGTTAATTACCCTTTGTTGATTACAGACTTTGGTGCTATCATCTTCTTTTAAGCAAATAAACAAGCCTAAAATCCTATTCGTTCTTTAACTCCCATGGTTTTCCCATAAAGAAACTGGAGTGTATTTTCAGCAGTTAAATCATAAATAAAACTTGTCTCTTTAGGCCCCTCTAACTAGTCCGTTGGGAAAAAAACTGCCAAAGAATCTTTCCAGAATAAAAGGACTATCTAATAGTTGATGAATTCTAGCCAACAAGATCTCATCCTAAAAGCAATATGGTTGCAGTTACATATAAAAATTATTTTATCATATGGATTTTTTAAATAAAGAAATTTATTTTAAATAGATTTTTCTCTGATGTAATTAAACTAAGGTGTTTGTTTGTTTATTTGTTTTTAGAGATGGAGTTTTGCTCTTGTCACCCTGGTTGGAGTGCAGTGGCACTATCTCGGCTCACTGCAACCTCCACCTCTCTGCAACCTCCACCTCCCAGGTTCAAGCGATTCTGCTGCCTCAGCCTCCCGAGTAGCTGGGATTACAGGTGCCCAACACCATGCTCGGCTAATGTTTGTATTTTTAGTAAAGACAGGATTTTGCCATGTTGGCCAGGTTGGTCTCAAACTCCTGACCTCAGATAATCCCTTCCACCATGGCCTCCCAAAGCGCTGGGATTACAGGCTTAAACCACCGCACCTGGCCCAACTCAGTTTCTTTTTAAGAGTCATACATTGTTTCTTATGTACTTCTTAGTGTCTTTATTTAATGTACTAAATTCAAGAAAGACACCAACCAACATCATAGGCTAACTCTCACAACATAGCACCCCAAGTTTGTAAAACAACTTGAGTAAGTCGTAGGCTTTCTGTACACTGAATTTTTAAATCAATAAATATGGATGATAATTTACTTCTTTAAATAAATTGGATGTTACAGAGACAATTGCCTTCATGTGGAGTGTATATTATAGCACCAAATGAATCTCCAAGCTATCAGAGACGGTTTCTCTCCCACCACTTTTCTCCAGTCATGGGGTCTTAATTTGACCCCCACTCCCTCCACCCCCCCACCAAAATATAAAAGCAAATCTTCTTCATTCTTTGTTGTTCAGGGAAAATGTAAGAATGCCTGCTCTCCATAAATATTATTCTTTACCTCCCTCTGGTCATGACTGCATTGGGTATACATGCCTAATAAACTGACACCCTTGGGGGCAAAAACACCTTTTTAAAATGTCATATCACAATAAATTTTTTAGAGATAGAGGGACAAAAAATACAAAATACTGTGCTTTAGCAAAATACAGTTACAAATTTACTCTTCTAGGATATTTTAATTATGTTTTCCACATATATAAATGGCATACAATCATCTATTTTTATAGCTAGCCTATGGAAAAATTATTTTGGTGTTATTTTGGTCCTTAGTCTGCAATTTATAACAAACTTCTACTACAGTAACAAAAATATGCATTACAATTGCATGAATTTTTAAATATAATGAATTATTTCTATATACTACTTACTTAGATTTTATTTTTTCTAGGCATTTTAATATTCAAAGTATGAAACTAGATATAAATTTTTCCACTTATAAAATAGATACACTAATACATACATATACATATATACTTGAATTTTTATTCAACAAATCTGATATGTTTCAGGCAAGTAGCCAGGTCTAGAGATGCAGTGGGGAAATCAACATAAGTCTACACATTATAAAAAGGTATAGATACTTAGATGTAAAATATAAAACAATAAAACTCCTAGAAGATAATATAGGAGAAAATTTAGATTACCTTAGATAAGGAGATGAGTTTTTAGATACAACACTAAAGGCACAATCCATGAAAGAAATAGTTGACAGGGTGGATTTCATTAAAATTAAAAATTTCTGATCTGTGAAGACACTGTCAAGACTATGAGAAGACAAGCCACAGACCAAGAGAAAATATTTGCAAAAGACATATCTAACAAAGAACTGTTATCTAAAATAAACAAAATCTCTTAAATTTGAACAATAAGAAAATGAACAACCAGATTTCAAAATGAGCAAAATACTTGAACAAATAACTCATCAAAGAAAATATACAGATATTAAAAGATGCTCAATATCACATGTCCTTAGAGAATTGCAAATTAAAATAGTAAGGAGACACCACTACATGCCTATTAGAATGGCCCAAATCCAGAACAATTCCAACTCCAGATGTTGGTAAGGATGTGTAACAACAGAAAACTCTCTTTCATTGCCGATTGGAATGCAAAATGCTGCAGCTATTTTGAAAGAGAGTTTGGCAGTTTCTTATAAAATTACATCTACTCTTACCATACAATCTAATCATTATGCTCCTTGGCATTTACCCAAATAACTTGAAACTTATGCTCACACAAAAATCTGCACAAGAATATTTATAGAAGCTTTACTCATAATTGCCAAAATTTGTAAGCAACCAAAATGTCCTTCAGTAGGTGAGTAGATAAATGAACTGTGGTACATCCAGACAATGGAATATTATTCAGTGCTAAATAGAAATGAGCCATCAAGCCCTGAAATGACATGGAGCAAACTTAATATTACTAAGAGAATTAAGTAATCATCTTACTAAGTAAAGTAAACAAATCTTTAAAGCTTACAAGATTACATATTGTACAATTCCAACTATATGTGACATTCTGGAAAATAAAAAATATGGAGACAATTAAAAAAATTAGTGGTGGCCAAGGGTTGAGGAGAGGGACAGATGAATAGATGGAACACAATGGACTTGGAAAGCAGTGAAACTATTCTGTGTAATACTTTAATGGTGGACACATGCCGTTATACATTTGTCAAAAGCCATAGAATGTACAACACGAGGAGTCAACCCTAATGTAAACTACAGACATTGGATTAGAACATGTCCATGTAGATTCATCAGTTGTAACAAATGTGCCACTCTGGTGTGGCATGTTCATAGCAGGGAAAGTTGTGATGTGGGGGAGAAGGGCGTATTCGAGAAGTCTCTCTACGTTCTGCTCAATTTTGCTAGGAACCCAAGAGAACTCTAAAAAGTAGTCTATTTGATACACTTGCATTCACTGCAGCTATGTTTGTAATCAGGAATTCTAGAAACAACATATATGTGACCAGGAAGGAGTTTACTATACTGTGAACTATATTATGATAATTCCACCAAATATTATAGTATGAAGTAATGTGGGGTTTTTTTTTTCCAGTTTCTTGTTGTCTTTCAACTTTTTCATTTATTTTGCCATGAAACCCCTCGCAAGAAGAAAGTCAGCTTTAAAGAGCCAATTTCAGATTGACACCTGTGAAGTAAACATTTTTTGCTTCTCTTGCAGCCACTGATACCCATACTTCAACCATGCAGGAGCCAGACGCAAGCTAGTATTTGGGAAAAAGTGCTTGGCAAGAGATAGAGAAGTGAAACACACCTCATCTTTTCTCCTGGCAGATTTTCTTTCATCAGATTTAATCCACAAGAAAGAAAAAAGAGTTAATTTTTATTAAATTTTGAATTTAACTTTATAAACTTAATTAGTGACTGAAGTGTTAAAATCAGGTTGTCCTGTCTAAGGATCTTTAGGTGACTATAACTTTGAGGGATTTGGTCTACTGTTCAGTTTGATCTGATGGTATATGCTTCAAAAACTGGGGCTGTTCAATGCATTGTTAATGGAAGGGACACTTGCTCCTCCCCTGTCCTGTGGGATGTAACAGGTGAGAGAGAACACAACTAGCAGGTAAGAGACATGCAGAAGAAAAGGTCCTACAGATGGATGGTGATGATGTTTGCAATGATATGAATGTACTTAATGCCTCAGAATTGTGCAGGTAAGAATGTTTTATTATATACATGTTTTGCCACAATTTTTTAAGAATGAGAGAAAGAATGCTGCAAATGCTGGGTGCAGTGGCTCACCCCCAGTAATACCAGCACTTTAGATGGCCAAAGTGGGCAGATCACTGAAGGCCGGGAATTCTAGACCAGTCTGAACAACAAGGCGAAAACCTGTCTCTACAAATAATAATAATACAAAAAACAGTTAAGCATGATGATACATGCCTGTAGTCCCAGCTACCCAAAAGGCTGAGGTAGGAGGATCACTTGAGCCCAGGATGTGGAGTTTGCAGTGAGCCGAAATCATGCTACAGCACTCCAGCCTGGGCAATGGAGTGAGACCCTGTCTCAAAAAAAAAAAAGAAAGAGAGACAGAAAGAGAGAAAAGAGAGAGAGAAAGAGAGAAAAAGAAAGAAGAAAGAAAGAGAGAGAGAAAGAAAGGAAGGAAGGAAGGAAGGAAGGAAGGGAGGGAGGGAAAGGAGGAAGAAAAGAAAGAGAAAGAAAGAAAAAGAAAGAAAGAAAGAAAGAAAGAAAGAAGAAAGAGAAACAAAGAAAGAAAGAAGAAAGAGAAAGAGAAAGAAAGAAACAAAGAAACAAGAAAGAAAGAAACAGAAAGAAAGAAAGAAAGAAAGAAAGAAAGAAAGAAAGAAAGAAAGGAAGGAAGGAAAGAAAGAAAAGAAAGAAAAGAAAGAAAGAGAGAAAGAGAGAAAAAGAGGGAGGAGAGGAGGGTGGGAGGATGGGAGGAGGGGAGGAGGGGAGGAGGGGAGGAAGGGAAGAAGGCAGGAAGGAAGGAAGGGAGGGAGAGAGGAAAGGAGGGAGAGAGGGAGGAAGAAAGAATGCTGCATGGGAAGCAGTGCACTTGGAGGACAGCCAGTTTTCTACTATAGCAAGAAAATAAAAAGGAAACTCAGAGAAGATGTATTTGATCTAGGGGATTCTCTTGATTGCAGATTTTCAGTTACAAAGAACATAATGGAGGTTTTCAGGGTCAGGGAATGGCATGATCTTTGCTCTATTAGAGGGATTAAATAATACAAATAATAATAATAATAATAATAATGGCCAGGCTCAGTGGCTTACCACTGTAATCCCACCACTTTTGGCAACCAAGGCGGGTGGATCATGAGGTCAGGAGTTCGAGACTAGCCTGACCAACATGGTGAAACCCTGTCTCTACCAAAAACACACAAATCGGCCAGGCATGGTGGTATGCACCTGTAATCCCAGCTACTCAGGAGGCTGAGCCAGGAGAATTGCTTGAACCCAGGAGGCAGAGGTTGCAGTGAGCTGAGATCAGGCCATTGCATTCAGCCTGGGCGACAGAGCAACACTCTGTCTCAAAAAAAAGACAGATAATAACCTGGGAATTTGGGCTTCATGTGTCAAAGACATGATGGAATGAGTTCTGGAGGATTCTTCAAGGGAGGTGAATAATCTGTTCCAATTATATCCTCCTTCTTGTTAGTGGTACTTTGGTCTGAATCTTTATGTCCTCTCAAAATTCATATGTTGAAACCTAATCTCCAGTGTGATTGTATTCACAAGAGGGCTTTTGGGAGATGATTTGGGAGGCTCTTCCCTCATGAATGGAATTAGTGGCCTTATTACAAAGGCCCCAGAGAACGTCTTTACCCCTTCCACCATGTGGGGAAACGGTGAAAAGATGCCATCTATGTACAGTGAAGAGGTGCCATCTATGAACCAAGGAGCAGGCCCTCACCAGACACCAAATCTACTGGGACCTTGATTGTGGACTTCCCAGCCTCCAGAACTGTGGGAAACAAATTTCTGTTGTTTATAAGCCACCCAGTTTAAGATATTTTTGTTATAGCAGACTGAACAGACTAAGACCATTGGTATCTTAGACATTCTGTAGTGGGAAGATCTAGAGAGAAAGTCCATCAGCATTTTCTCTTGATCTTTCAGAGTTCTATGGGGTCTCTTTTCAGCTCTGCCTGCCAAGGACAGTGTCCAAAATGAGGAAGATATGGTTGTACCATGCTTTTCTTTACATATTTTCTGCAACTGAAATGTGAGCTTATTGACATGGTGCTAAACCAGAAAATACACACACACACACACACACACACACACACACACACACACACGTATGTGGTAATATATATAAAGAGTGTGTGTGTGTGTGTGTGTGTGTGTGTGTGTGTGTGTGTGTATGTTTCCATATTCCTACGCAACTGGGAATTTCATTCAGGAAATTCAAGAATTTCAGTTACATCTGGAAGTGAGAATATGTTACATTTGTAAGCTGTGAAATCATTGTGCTTAAGATAAAAAATTTCAAATGTTCAATAAGAATTCATTGATATAAAGATATCATGTGAAGGACTTCCTGTGGAATAATGCGGAATCTATAGCCAAGGTTTGTAGAGATTCTCGCATTCAGATTCAACTCAGTAAGTATCAGCAGAGTTCACCACATTCATGACATGGTGTTTGATGCTAAAGATGACACAAGAATGTGCCTGAGAAGTTCAAGGTCCAATGTGTGGGTGCTGTGTGTGTGTGTGTGCACACAGAATGTATGGATGTGCATTGGATGGGAACAGGAAGGAAAGGAACATATACATCCTATTTAAAATACCAAGGAGAATAGCATGAGTGCTCATTTTTCTTTTTTAAAATTAGCTGTTATAAAATTAACAATAATTCCACAAAATATAGAAAAATATAGACAAAATTAAGATTCATTTTGTTATTACTCAAAAAGTAATCTTTTTCCTGTGTACCCCAAAGTGCTGATTAAATGAGAATCTTTTCCCTCCCTTCCCAATTGAAGAGGACAATCAGGGCAGAAGGCCAGACTTCCATATAACTGGTCTCAGAGCACTGGCATTGTAGTATTATTACACCTGTGAATCAGTAATCCCCAGTGGTGGGTAACGTCAAGAAACATATGTGTATAACCACACTCACCATAGACTTCTTTACAAAAACAGTGCCATACTATACATGCCATTTGCTACTGTGTTTATTCACATAGGGTGGGTGGTGGCTTGAGAGAATAATCAGCTTTGTTAGAGAGGGGAGAAAGCTACAGTTTCTTAGCATATATAGTATGTGAAAGCAAATTGTGAACTCTAGTATAAGGATAAGACAATTATATAAATAACCTATACATTATGTGGAGTAAAATAAGTTCCATAAGCTAGACATCCCCAGAATGTTGTGTGAGTTCAAAACGTGGAGCCATCAAGTGTGGTTTAAAAGATCTGGATAAACTTCAAGCTGGATGTGGTATTTAAGGCTTGAAATATAAGCAGAATTTCAAAAAGCTGAAATTGCAAAGGGACTCCAGATGGAGGAAATGGCAAGAGGAAAGATGCAGAAGAAGAAAGACAAAGGGCATGTACAAATGGTAACAGACACTGATTTGGGGGTGTACATATCTTCACATGAAGATCTGCTGCAGGCAGTTAGGAATTTTTCTGGAAATATAAAATTGGGCATCTTCTGTGCTGAAGTGATGGTTGATGCAAAGGAGGAAAATATCTACAGAGCAGAGATGAGACCTGAAGATAGACTTTTCAGTATCACCTACATTTGTATTGAAGAAGGAAAATGTCCAATAATAAAAGAAAAAAAAGTCTTGAGAAATTGGGAGGACAGTACATTGTACCTAAAGATAAGGAACACAAACTGTGCCTTAAGGAAGGTAGGTTGTGGAGGATGAAAGCCAAGAAAAGGCAACTTTGCTGAAGCAATTAGATGCCGATTAAAGATATCAGTATACAAGTATTAAAACAGTGAAGGGGTTTATGAGTAGATCAGTTTAGTGAAGACAGCATTCTTCCATATACTCAAGTGATGTCTCTGTGGCCTCCTTTTTTAAATTTTTATTTTATTTTTTAGAGACAGGATCTCATTACATTGTCCAGGCTGGCCTCGAACTCCTGGGCTAAAGCAATCCTCCTATCTCAGCCTTCCCAGTAGCTAGGACTAGAAACACATGCCACCATGCCCATGTGGTCTCTTTATCGCTCCCTAGAGATCCTTCAACTAGAGTAGAGAGAGGATTATTTCTCAAGAAGGGAATGGTTGGATGGTTACAGCCTCTTGACTTGGCAGTACTCAACTTAATTTACTCCTGAAAGGCTAGGGAACAGAATGACACCAGATTTAGAGTTGTGGTAAATAATCAGGTATATAGAGCCTAGTGTCTTTCAGTCCTGAGACACCAGCAAGGTCAGTCATGACAGATTTTAAGACATAAGTTTGACATTACACAGTAGTGTAATATAGTTGTATACAATTGCATATGTTTCATAATCTTAAAATATGTATCCTATTTGAAATGGTACTACATCTTTTGAAAATTATTTATTAAGCGATCTTATTTTTACTAGCAGTTGAAAATATTTGTTAATATTTGACTTTTCCTTTAGTATCTTTTGTTTCTGTCTTTAAAGACTCAGTGCCATAAAAAGATCTATAGTGTGTTCAAAAGTAACACATACCCAAGCTATACTGTTTTGTAGGGAAGTCTTCAAAAGAAGAAAAAACAGAACAAAAATTTCCCAACTTCGGATCTACAATGTGAATTAGATATTTAAATATATATTAATAGTAAATGTTGCTAGAGAATATACTAAACAAAGTAAATGGAACTTGATTTGTTGTCTAATATGAGCACTGTTGAATGTGCCAAAAAGCACAAATTCCATTTAAGTCAAATTACCTTGATTTATTAAAAGTTGAACAGGGGATTGTTGGCAACAGAGAAGTCATCCTTGATATGCAAAAATGAGACAAAAACTCTCCTTTAAAAAGAACATTCTATCTGAAGATTATTAAAAGATTTACAGTAGAGGGAGCTATGGTGAGGAAAGGAGTATGTTTAAATTTAATTTTCCAAAAGTCCAAATGGACATTTAAGTTAGAATATGAAGCAAAAAAAATAATATTCTTATATAATATCAGAAACTTCTCCAACAAGCAGCTGGAGAAATCTTTCTCTTTTGGAAGCATTAGGCATTTTATTGGTTGCTTTGGCAATAGTTATACTTGGAGATTATACATTCAGTTTCTTCTCATGAACTCAGCAATCAGAAAAGTCACTCCTCCTCCCCTGGAGAGGAATAAGAGAAGAGACAAGAAAAGATAAAAGCATTTTCCATACTATTCTAGAAATTCTCTACCCTCCTTTACGACACAAAAACCATGGGGAAAAATGTGTTCCCCTCACACCCGTCTATACGGTGACCAGACAGTCTGGTTTGCTGGGGATAATCACAATCTACACCTGTTGCCCTTGTGTGATAATTAGTAGTGCACATTTTAATCCCCCAAACTGTCCCAATTTAGACAAAAAATTTTATGAGCAGCCTAAATATGTATCAATTGTAGGCTCAAGAGATGTATAATACCGAAAATAGAAGTTTCATAATAACTTCTACTTAGCCTACAAAATGAAGGAATAGGATGCTTAAAAAAATTATAAAATCAAACATGAAATAGAATTAATGAAATCAAATAAGTAAGATACATTTACTTATCTTATTTTGTATAGAGAAAGTTTAAACAGCTTAGAAAAAAGAATAAGGTTTTATATTTATAAATGTAACTGTAGAATTTGAGTCATCTTGAATAAGTCAATTTTTATTTTTTCATCCTTTCTCCTCATGAGAGAAAAGTCCTCAGGTAATTTATGGTTCAAGCTAATGAATACCTTAAAATAGTTTACCTACTTTTCAGTGAATATTAAGGTACATGGATAGAAAACAGATCGGTACTCCTTTTCTGGATTAATAACTCAATTCTATTCCCACTCCCACTCAATTCTACATAAATTTCAAAGACAATCATTTTTTAACATTTTTTAGTAGATTTAACAAGATTTATTTAAATGCCTCAATAAGAAAATGAAAGGTGAACGAGAAATAATATGAATAATGCCTAAACTGACCATATTCTCATCAATGAGGGACAAGGAAATGAGTGGTGAGTAAAGGGAGATAGCGAAGCCTATCGTTCAAGGCATTCTCCTTCTAGTGGGTGAAATAGACATACAGGACAATGTTGCACAATAAATTTTACTTTGAAATTACATTGAGGTTGGGCACAGTGGCTCACGCCTGTAATCCCAACACTTTGGGAGGCAGAAAGGAGTTCAAGACTAGACTGGAGTACATGGTAAAACCCCATCCCTACTAAACACACACACACACACACACACACACACACACACACACACACACACACACAATCAGCCAGCGTGGTGGTGTACACCTGTAATCTCAGCTACTCGGGAGGCTGAGGCATGAGAATTGTTTAAACTGGAGAGGCAGAGGTTACAGGGAGCTGAGATTGGGCCACCGCAAAAAACTAAAAAAAAAAAAAAAAAAGAAAAAAAGAAAATTACATAGAGATTTTAAATGGGTATTACACTAAATGGAATTGTTAAAGATGCAAAGAAATGAAGTGATTGCATTCTAATTAAATCATAGAAGATGATATGCTTATTTGATATTTTAGCTACCAAAAGAAAAACTTCTATTTTCATTTTTGGTTTTTTTTTTTTGAGACAGAGTCTCTCTCGCAAGCTGAAGTGCAGTGGTGCGATCTCAGCTCACTGCAACTTCCACTTACTGAGTTCAAGCAATCCTTCCACCTCAGCCCTGCCTCCAGTAGCTAAAACTGCAGGTGGGTCACCATGCCTGGCTGATTCTCTGTATTTTTAGTAGAGGCGGGGTTTCACCATGTTGCCCAGGTGGGTCTCGAACTCCTGTGCTCAAGCAATCAGCCCACCTCAGCCTCCAAAAGTGCTGGGATTACAGGCGTGAGCCACCAAGCCCAGACAAAACTTCTATTTTTAATTAATAGTGATTTCATGTACCAAATAATGTATTCAAACAAAAATTCATATTGGAATTGAAGTAAATAAGAGACCTTGTTTAAAATGCAAGTCATTCCTTGGTAGAAAAACATGTCTGATGAAAAGAACAAAAAGAACAAAAAACATGGAACCATAATGAGTAAAAGAAAAATTATTAACAAACAATGCTAGCAAAATGTTGCCTTCCATAGTATTATATTTTCAAAAAGATTAGAAAAATGAGCCTGCTGATGAAAGAATAGGGAACAGAAAAAAATTGGCTTAAAAGGAACTATGTAGTTAATTTTTTTCTGTATTGCCTTTTAACCAGAAAATTAAAGGGAAATCTACAATGAAGAAATAATAATGTCTTTATATAAGGCTATGAGGAGAAGAAAGAGGAAACTACATTGAATGTGACTCAGTTAGAGGGAAATGGCATTACTTTAGCAATACTAAAAGAGTTCGCAATGAGTCTACTGATATATGTAATTAACTCTGATAAATGTGGATGCCCTGAATTATTTAATAGCCTCTTACAAGTTTCCCTACTTATACGATTGCTTCCTGCAGTCTAGTTGCAACCATAGTGTTCTCTTAAAAACTTAAGTCAGATCATCACTCTCCTCTGCTCAAAGTTCTTAAATAGCTTTCAAGGCCCCATATAATCTAGTCACAGTTACTTCTCTGGCCCTATATAATCTAGTCACAGTTACTTCTCTGACTTCCTTTCCTATTTCCCTCCCCTAGACCATACTCTAGTATAAAGTAATAGAACTTTCTGTTCCACACAGTCACTCAGAGACCCAGGCTACTGGACCTGACACCATCTTGTAGCTGCTTCATCCTAAACATGCTGCTTCCTTGGGTATTCTATAAAAGGGAAAGAGAAACTTGAGAAATCTGTATAGATTTTTCACTACCTCAATCTGGAAAGGACACACTTACATCCACAAATATCCCATTAGTCAGAGCTTGTCCTATCCACGGATTTAATTGCAAGAAGACCAGGAAGGGAGTAAATGGCATGTTTGATGTGTTCCTGCCAGCCTTGTGAACGTGATTTGCACACCCAACCACCTGTCCCACTCCTTGTTTCAGCTCTGTCTTTGCTAAGGTTGCTTTTAAGTTCATGATAAGTATGATTTTCCATTTTTAGAGGTGGGTTTACATTTTGTGGTTTGAAAAGGATAGTGCAAGATCTTTATAAGTCTTTATTTGGGACTAAATTATGGTTCTAAGATCATTGTCAGTAATCTCTCTCTGTTGCTCTCTCTTTTTTTTAAATGAAGCAGTGTTTATGAGATGAAGGAACACACCTACTCTTTCCCTTATTAAGAACAAAGCACCGAGCAAGTAGAAGGGTGGAGGCTCTGATAATTGCATAGTTTTTATAACCACAACTGACCCATAATCACTTGACCTTACCTCTGTCTTACATACACAAGAGTGACTTAAAAGTTAAACATCTGAGTGTGTTGCAACTAGCTCCATAACTACCACTGACAGGTTTTCAATTACAAAATTCCTATTGCATTACAGAGTCTTGAATAACAGAAACTTGCCAATTTGAATATTAACACAAGATACTTAAAACAATATAAAATTTCCTTCAGAAGCCAGGCCACATCTTTAGGAAATGTAAGGAAGTAGCACCCTCTGGTGGGGAAAATAAAAGGGGAATTTGTGGAATTGCTTATGTGGAATGTGTGATTGTGAGCACTTTTTAAAATTATTATCGTTGCCATAGGTGTGATCAAGTTTTCAAATATAAGCTTTTTGAGAACTTGGAATTGAGACCTCGGAAACAAAATGCTTTTCTTAGAAAACACTGATAAATAGAAAGTGTATGACTTTGCAAATTGCCATTTTTGATTGATAGCTACTCGTAAGAATTCCAGGTGAGTTAAAGCAGTCTCTGGTAATGATGAGAAGGTTATTTATAACCTGAGACTATTATCATCAAAAAGCCATGTGCTGTGGTAATTTTTAAAAGTTTAAATTTGCTAGGCCCTGGCCTTAATGTGGGCCTCCAATTTACTTAGTACTTCGCAGCAGAGCCCAGCAGGGGGGCCTTTTTCATATCTAGTTGATCTATTTGTTAGCCAGTTTCAGAAATAATAGTTTTTATTTGTGTTTTCTTTCATTTTGTTTTTGCAAAAGCAAGAAAAGTTTTTGGCCTTTTGGCTTTCAAGTATCTGGGCCCCATTTATTTCATTTCCTTAGCTGATATTTTTCTTAGAACTCTAACATTGCTTCCTTGGGCAATTAAGTTTGGAGTTTTGTTTGACTAAAAGGTTACTTAGTTCAACAGAGCAGCAATGTGATGGACCTATTCTGGAATTTTCCTCTGGCACTTTGTCATAGCTTTTTCTGTGATGCTCAGTAGCAATGAGAGAATAGAAGACCTTTTATATAAAAAGAGAAGGAAACACAAATAGTCATAGCAAATAGTGCTAAAACTTCATAGAACCTGTTACTCATCCATTTACAATTCAGCCTCATTAAGCCAGGCTTCTTTTTAACTTTTTACCTTAAGGATCCTTTTTACCTGACTTTGCCTCCATATGAATACCAAAGCCATATGTATTTTATGGTATCTGAGTATATACAGCAAGGCATTCTAGTCAGTAGGCTTCTGTGATCAAGACAGATGAGCATAGCCCAGAGATTCAGAGCCCAGATTCTTGATCCAGATCCTGAGGTTTTTTTGAGATCCTGTGTACCCCTTAGTTACCAATTCCCCTGTGACCTTTTTCTGCACTCCACCCCCACAACTTCTAAATCTATTTTCTGTCTTTATAGATTTGCCTATTTTGGACATTGTATATGAATGGAATCATACAATATGTAGTCTTTTCTGACTAGCTTCTTTCACTTGATATAATATTTTCAAGGCTTATCCATACGGTCGTATGTAGTATGTATTGGCACTTCACTCTTTTTCATGGCTGAATAATATTCCATTGTATGTATATACTATATTCTGTTATTCATCTGTTGGTGGATATTTTGGTTATTTCCACCTTTTGGCTATTGTGAATAGTGCTGCTATAAACATTAGCGTACAAATTTTTATGTGGACACATGTTATCATTTATCTTGGATATATACCTAGAAGTGGAATTACTAGGTCATGTGGTAAGTCTGTGTTTAAACAAACTACCTGATTTTTAAGCCTGGCTGTTGTTACTTGCTCTGTTGTCTTGAGCAAATTATGCCTGCTTTTTTTTTTTATCTATAGATGGAACTGACAGCATCTCATATAGTTGTTTTAAACATTAAATAATTACTTAAAAGGATCATAGTATACTCATAAACACCATATAAGTGTTTCTTAAATAAAATTCCAGGCTCTCTTTTTTAAAGATTTTGTGAGAATCCTTAAATCAGAGTGACAGAAGGAATCGTCTCAGGTTGGCCAGGTCTGGACGACTCTTCCTGTGAGGCTCCACTGTTTTCTGTTCCTGTGTTGTCTAACTCACACTGTTCTGTGTTTGGATTGTTGCTTGGTTCCTTCAGTGCATCCTGGGGATTTACAAATAGTCCTTATTTTTTGCATTGGCAAAAGTTCAAAGTTCACTTAAATACAAGCTTCACAGAGGCTTCATTTCCCTGCAATATAGTTTGCAAATAATTGACTTCCTGCTTTCTCATAAACCCTGGGGAAGGTTTTTATTTATTTGGTTGGCCCTATACTCTTAAACCAAGCATCCTATCCTATGTGTCTCTGTCAAACAGCACTCAAAGAACCAGTTTTATTCTGCTCCACTGGGGTAAGAATCTTTCACATGTTGGGCCCAAGCTGTATGGATCCCACCATGATGCAGCACTGTGACTCTTCCTTTGAAACTAAACATTCCACTAGTAGCATTTCTGCTCAACCCTGTCATGCTTATAGCTGCATAGGCTACATTGATAGTGTATTAGTCTGTTCTCATGCTGCTACTAAAGACATACCGAATACTAGGTAATTTATAAAGGAAAGAGGTTCAATTGACTTACAGTTCAGCATGGCTGGAGAGGCCTCAGGAAACTTATAATTATGGTGGAAGGGGAAGCAAACATCCTTTTTCACAGGGTGGCAACAAGAAGTGCCAAGCAAAATGGTGGAAAGCCCCTTATAAAACCATCAGATCTCATGAGAACTCACTATCATGAGAAAAGCATGAAGGTAACTGCCCCATGACTCAATTACCTCCCACTGGGCCCCTCCTATGACACATGAGGATTATGGGAACTGCAGTTCAAGATGAGATTTGAATGGGGACACAGCCAAAACATAATTCTGCCCCTGGACCCTCCCAAATCTCATGTCCTCACACTTTAAAACACAATTATGCCCTTCCAACAGTCCCCCCAAAGTCTTAACTCATTCCAGCAATAACTTAGAAGTCCAAGTCCAAAGTCTCATCTGAAACAAAGCAAGTCCCTTCTGCTTATGAGCCTGTAAAATCAAAAGTAAGTTAGTTACTTCCTAGATACAATGGGGGTACAGGCATTGGGTAAATACACCCATTCCAAATGGGAGAAGTTGGTGAAAACAAAGGGGCTACAGGTTGCATGCAAGTCCAAAATCCAATAGGGCAGTTATTAAACCTTAAAGTTCCAAAATTATCTCCTTTGACTCAATTTCTCACATCCAGGGCACACGAATGCAAGAGGTGGGCTCCCACAGCCTTGGGCAGCTCAGCCCCTCTGGCTTTGCAAGGTACAGTTTCATTCCTGGGTGCCTTCAGGGACTAGCATTGAGTTTCTGTCATTTTTCCAGACATACAGTGGAAGCTGTCAGTGGATCTATCATTCCTAAGGTCAGGAGGACAGTGGCCCTCTTCTCACAGCTCCACCAGGCAGTACCCCAGTAGGGACTATGTGTGGGGGCTCTGACCCCTTATTTCCCTTCTGCACTGCCATAGCAGACATTCTTCATGAGGGCTACACCCCCTGCAGCAAACTTCTGCCTGAACATCCAGGTGTTTCATACATCCTCTGAAATCTAGGCAAAGTTTCACAAATCTCAGTTCTTGACTTCTGTGTACCTACAGGCTCCAAACCACATGTAAGCTATCAAAGCTTGGGGCTTGCATCCTCTGAAGCAATGGCCTGAGCTGTATGTTGACCCCTTTTAGCTATGGCTGGAGCTAAAGTATCTGGGACTCAGAGTACCATGTCTCAAGGCTGCATAGAGCAGGGGGACTCTGGGCCTGGCCCAGAAAACCATTTTTCCCTCCAAGGCCTCCAGGCCTATGATGGGAGGAGCAGACACAAAGATCTCCAACATGCCCTGAAGACATTTTCTCCATTGTCTTGGTGATTAACATTCAACTCCTTGTTATTTATGCCAATTTCTGCAGCCAGCTTGAATTTCTCCCAAGAAAACGGGTTTTTCTTTTCCATCACATCATCAGGCTGCAATTTTTCTTTTTCCTTTTTTTTGAGACAGAGTTTCACTCTTGTTGCCCAGGCTGGAGTGCAATGGCAGATCTCGGCTCACTGCAACCTCTGCCTCCCTGGTTCAAATTATTCTCCTGCCTCAACCTCCCAAGTAGCTGGGATTACATGCACATGCCACCACTCCCAGCTAATTTTTGTATTTTTAGTAGAGATGGGGTTTCACCATGTTGGCCAGGCTGGTCTTGAACTCCCGACCTTGTGATCTGCCCACCTTGGCCTCTCAAAGTGCTGGAATTACAGGCATGAGCCACTGCATCTGGCCTCAGGCTACCAATTTTTCAAACTTTTATGCTCTGCTTCCTCTTGAACACTTGTGCCACTTCATGGTTCTTCCACCAGATACCCTAAATCATCCCTCTCAAGTTCAAAGTTCCACAGATTTCTAGGGCAGGGGCAAAATGCCACCAGTCTCTTTGCTAAAGCATGACAGTCACCTTTACTCCAGTTCTGAAATGTTCCTCATCTCCATCTAAGACTACCTCAGCCTGGACTTTGTTGTCCATGTCACTATCAGCATTTTGGGCAAACCTATTCAATAAGTCTGTAGGAAATTCCAAACTTTCCCACATCTTCCTGTCTTCGAACCCCCCAAGTCCCTAGGAAGTTCTAAACTTTTCCAGATTTTCTTGTCTCTTTCTGAGCCCTCTGAATGGTTCCAACCTCTGCCTGTTAACCAGTTCCAAAGTCGCTTCCACATTTTTGGGTATCTTTACAGCAACATCATTAAGCCATGGCTGAAACTAAAGCAGCTGGGACTCAGAGCACCATGTCCAACCTCATATTGCTAATAAAGACACATCTGAAACTGGATAATTTGTAAAGAAAAGAGTTCACAGTTCAGTATAGCTGGAGAGGCCACAGGAAACTTAAAATCGTGGAGGAAAGAGAAGTAAACACATCCTTCTTCACGTGGTGGCAGAAAGGAGAAAGTGCCAAGCAAAAGTGGGACAAGTCCCTTCTGAAACCACCAGATCTCATGAGAACACACTCACTATCATGAGAACATGAGGGTAATGGCCCCCATGATTAAATTGTGTTCCTCCCATGACATGTAGATTATGGAAACTACAATTCAAGACAAGATTTGGGTGGGGACATACCAAACACTATCAGATACTAATCTCCCAAGTTCTGAGATGTTCTATGTAATAACATGACACAGACAAATTTGAGTCTTAGATTTTATCACTGTAAAAACGGTTAGCTTGGCATAAAGGCAAAATATTTAGAGATGACGGTCTAGAAAATGCTTCAAACTGTTCCTAAGCAAAGAAGGTAAAATGGGTAGCTTATTGTGTGACAAGCACTAGTTGTGATAGCTGTACGAGAGAGCTCAATCCTGGTCCACCGGTCCACCAACTGTTAAAGCAACCACACACCAGTCTAGGAGACTGGGATCCCCTGAAAAAGACTGGCCTGAAGAGACCTCAGAGCCTGTGAGAGGAGGTCTGGAAGAGCAGGCCTGAGCTGCTAGCCTGCCTGAATGTCAGAGGAGCAGTGGGCCATGGCAGGAGGAGACTGTGCTTGACCTTACCTGATATTATTCCCTTCCGCCTGAGCATCAGTGCATTATGACGGGAGAAGGTAGAATGTCAGTGACATCTGTTCCTAGTGGCCTAACTGTTCTGTGAAAAATATCTCTGCTCATGAGACTCTTAGTGATTTTTCCTACTGTCCAGAGAGGTAGAGAAGCAAGAGATCAGCAGTCTGGGAATGAGAAAGAACATGAGAACAAAGGAACTTTTCGGCAAGCCTCACCCCTGGCACCTCCCAGGCAAAATAAATTCAACAGGAGAGGCTTCTACCAAAAGACCCAGTCTAGCAGGTGTGGGCTCCAAGCCTTGAGATTTGGACTATTATTATACATGTGACTATTTGTATGCACTGGCAGGTAAAGCCTTCGGCTGTGTTAGGTACATTTAACCTTTCCAATTAATTTTACAGAAGAGAAACTGAGACTCAGTAAAGCAATTAGCATAAGTGCAAAGAGATAAGAGGCAAAGCCAGGCTGTCTGACTCCCAAAGCCAGGCTCTTTCCCCCACACCTTAAAGCATCTCAAGAGATAGAAGGTTCAGTGGAACATAACCAATAAACACGTACAGTGTTCTAAATAACGATAAAAAGCAACCTAAAGTGAGCAACTTCTATGTGCTATGTGATTTGCCTATGTAACAGTGTGACTTCCTGAGGAATTTATCAGAATCTTGATTTATTTTTTTCCCACTATTTTCTTCTCATCAGTGAAACAATGAGGTCAAGCCTCTATGCCTTTGAGATCTGGATTCCCCTTGTCCTCAGAGTGAGAGTTCATAGGACTCATTTCAAAGCCCTCAGCCAATGAAGAAATTAAACTGGACTGTCTCAAAAAAGATGAAAATAGAGGCTTTGAAAGAGTGGCCAAACACTGCAGTTGGTTCCACAGATGAAATAATTGGGAGGATTATTAATTTCTTCATATGCTTGGACTTGGCATTCTGGAGGTTACAAGTCCTTGTATGGGCACAGGTGTTTGAATACAGATGAGAATTGGCCATTAAATGCTGTGTCTTGAGCATCTTTTTAAAACATTTGTGACAAAGCAGTCAGCACGGAGGAATGTTGAAGAAGTTTGGGGCCAGTTCTCCCAAGGAGACTGTCTTCAGTGCATGGCAAAGAAACCATGCTCAACCACTGCTGAACATTTGGAAGACTGAGCTGCCATCCACGTCTGTGAAGGTTGTATACAAACTGGCCCTGTGCATAGCACCCAAGTGGAGCCAAGGGATAAATGGTTCTCCCTGTGGACTAAGAACCAGGTCCTTTCCCATTTTCCTAGGAAAACGTAAGCCCCGAGGGGTTTGTAAGTTCCAGTGAGGATAACCCCAGATAATCACTGATATCAAGCTTGTTATTGAACCTAATAAGCTATGATTTGGAGATAGCTTTATCTGGGAAATAAAGAATACCATCTCTTGTATCTTGAGTGTTAAGAAGCTATTCATAGTTTTACACAGATAGTAAATCATGTTCTGTTTACATGAGGTATTACTGAAGTTCTATTATCATTCTCTTTTTACAGATGAAGAAATTAGACCTCAAACTTGACCAACTTGCCCATGTTGACACGACTCATAAGCCTTTGTAAATATAAGGAATTCAGGTTTATGAATTCCCATAAATGCCCAGATTTATGACAAACACTGTGGCACAGCTCCGCATGCTGTGAAAACTAATTCAACAAGTCTGTTACCACAGGCTGCATAAACAAATTGTTACCAGCATAAACAGGATGTATAGCAGAATTTATTCTTTAAAAAAAAAATACTGATATTCAGGTCAAGTGCAATGCCTCACGCCTGTAATCCCAGCACTTTGGGAGGTTAAGGTGTGTGAATTACCTGCGGTCAGGAGTTCGAGATCAGCCTGGCCAACATGGTGAAACCCTGTCTCTACTAAAAATATAAAAATTAGCCAGGCATGGTGGCGGGCACCTATAATCCCAGCTACTTGGTATGTTGAAGCAGGAGAATCACTTTAACCCAGCGGGGCAGAGGTTTCAGTGAGCCAAGATCATGCCACTTCACTCCAGCCTGGGTGAAAGATTGAAATTCCATCTAAAAAAACAAAACAAACAAAAAAAAACCTTACTGATATTCAATTATATGTAGGACACAATATGGTTGGCCATAAACAGGCATGTCTTTGAATTTAGTTGGACAAATAGAATATATATCAATAAAGGTACTTGGCACTAAGTTTCAAGAGAGGATTACAGACAATAAATGCTATGGAACTAGTAGATGGCACAACAGAAATATCACTGGATAATGAATCCAAAGACATCAGTTCTAACTCTGACGTCAGCTGTGCCACTTACAGTTCCCTAAACTTCCAGATTATTAATTTATCTGTGCCTCAGATTTGTCACTTAGAAACTGTTTATAATAATATACTCCCTTCTTCTCTCACAGGATTTTTAATGATTATATATGCAAAAACATTTACAAAATATAATGAGCTATAAGCAAATGAAAGGCTTTACTGTTTTCCCTGTTTTCATTACTGCCATGTCTTCGTGATTCATGACAGCTCTGATGGTCAATTTCATGTGTCAACTTGAATTGGCTAATGTGGGAGGGCTTCAACCAATCAGTAGAAGGCCTTAAGAGAAAAGACTGAGGTTTCCCCTGCCTCAAAGAAGAAATTCTGCCTCCAGATTACATTAGACTCAAGACTTTGAGATAAATGCCTGCCAAAATTTTCAGCCTACATAACAGCCCTTTAAATTTCAGACTTGCCAGCCCCCATAATCGTGTGATTCAGTTCCTTAAAATCTCTCTCTCTCTCTCTCTCTCTCTCTCTCTTCTCTCTCTCTCTTTCTCTCTCTCTCTCTCATCTCTCTCTGGCTCACTCATTTTCACTTTTGCTCTGGCTCTCAATCTCTCTGTCCAACAAATAGGATGTATACACACACACACAGACACATATACACATATACATGTTTGTACTAATGTGTATATGGGTATACATACATACATATATGTATTCTTATATACATCCTATTGGTTCTATTTCTCGAGAGAACCCTCACTAATCTAATAGCTGAGTTAACAGCTTACTGTGACAAGAAAAATGTGGAAAGCAATCAAAAGGACTTCAGAAAGTACTATTTTACTCTTGATATATTTTCTGTTAGTGATTTTTGAATATTTATGAAGTAGCAAATAACAGAGCATATGTTTCATAATTATATCTTTGATTATTTCAATGAAACATGAACATTTGATACACCCAAGCAGGAAATACAATGACACATGACTATTCGCTATTGTTTGGAGCAGCTGATTTGCATGTCTTGGTCAGAGTGTATGTCATTGTTCAAGGTGTTCCTTACATCATATTACCTCCCTCCCTCCCCAGTCACCCCTTGTCCAAATGGATTATAGTTCATTCTCAAAAGCATAGTTCAATGAATCCTCTAAGCTGAAATGCTCAATTCCTCTAGCTGAAAATGGTCACCACCTCTCCTAAACTCCATTTCTTTTATACTATTTATTACTTCAGGTCCTGAATTACAGTTTTTTGTGTGTTTGTGTTGTTTCCACCTCTAGAAATAACAATCTTCTTGAAAGCAGCATTTACTGATAAATCACAGTTTTTATCAGAGCCCACTATGGCTCCTTGTGAAGATGTCTTCATAAATATGTGCTGGATAAAAACACCTTCATGAGTCATTTCAGTCTCCAGAATTCAATCTCTTCTCTCTGATTTGTGCCATAACAAGTCCTATAAGTAATTTCTATTGGACTAACTGTAATCTTTAATGTATGGTGGTGGTCTGGTGGTAAATATTTATTAGATAGTGAAAGGCTGAAAAGCAGCAGCATGGGGCTTTAGCTATCTAAAGAACAAGCTTGAAAACTGGCTTAGAATTACATTTTTAATGAAGGAATTTATGAACAGAGGTAGTAAAATAGCACAGGCTTTGATGTGTACACTGATATCTGCACAGCAACCAAGGTACTTCCTTGTTCTCACATGAAATGTTCTTGATATTTGTCAGTGATATAAACTAACGGCTAAATATATAACAAAAGCAAAGTACAAGTGTCTATGTACCCACCAAATATTTTACTTTCAAAAATATTCCTGTACCCTCCATGAACAGTGTGTACTTTTCATCTAAATTCAGAACACTTCAGTAACTTCACAATATGTGAGGAGACACAGTGGTACAAAGAGATAGAATGATTTCTCAGGGGTTAAAATCAGAGCTGAGATCTATTTTGGATCTTAGAACTTTAAATTTTTAATTTAGCATGTTTGATAACCAATATTCCTTGTACATTTGGGAGCAAATTTATCAAAATTATGTTTGGAGAACAGAAATTTGTTCTTGAGTTCTATTCAACCAGTTTCATATTTTAATGCATCTGAAAGTTTCTAAGACCAGAATTATTCTAGAAGACACAAATAGTAACTGACAATACATTCAGTTCATTGAGTGAATTTTTTTTTTTTGAGACAAAGTCTCACTACATTGTCCAGCCTGGGCTCAAGCATTCCTCCCACCTCAGCCTCCCAAGTAGCTAAGACTATAGGTGTGTGCCACCATGCCCAGCTTAATTTCCAAAATTTTATTTTAGTAGAGATGAGGTCTCACTGTGTTGCCCAGGCCAGTCTTGAACTCCTGGGCTCAAGTGATCTTCCCCCCTGGTGCACAAAGTGCTGGAAATACAGACATGAGCCATCTCTCCTGGCCATTGAGCCAGTATTTATTGGCCAATAACATGTACTATGTTGAGTGCTGAAGACCCATTTAGAAAGAAATAAAGCTCCTATCCTCAAGACCAATGTCTATTGAGAGGGGTGGACACACACCAAACCAACTGGTAAGTTGTGTTTGCTGCTTAATGCTATTTTTAGTTTTCCCTGCTGTTGACTCACCATGATAAAATAAATTATCTCTTTTTTTGTCTTTCATCCAAACAGGCGAAGTTTGCTCTCACTGCAGTTGCCTCTCCTCCACTTAGCAAACACACACTGAAGCCTTTAGAGACAAAGTTAATCCCTGTTTGTGATTCAGGCCCATTGATGAAGATTATGCTTCCTCATCTTAGATGGAGAATGGATAGAGGTTATTGTTTGAAATTGAAAAGGGGGTTGACTGTGCCCTAGAGAGGATTTCCTAAGGTGGGTAGGGACTTGGGTCTTATTCCCACTGAGAATCCCAATAGGGGGCAGGACTGCTGATAAGAAATGCATATAGATAGCTGGAGACTCAGTACTGCCATGGCCTTGAAAGCTTTGGAGAAGGCTGCTAGGGCTGAGTTGAGCATGGAGAAGGATACTTCACCAGCTGCAGGGCAGCCTACCTTCAAACAGGCCACATGGACTTGAGCAATGGGCATGACATCAGGCAACTAGAATAAACTCAAGTCAAGAATCCTTTCCTCTCCTTAGCCACCCTGTTACAGACCAAAAAAAAAAAAAAAAAAAAAATTTAGAAGAAGCTTCTTCCATGATAACATGGGATGAACTATATAATACCGCTGGGAATCTTGAGGAATACTTAGGAAGGGCCCTCTAGTAAATCACTGGCATGTTGACAAGGAAGTTCAGAGTGAGATACATTCTGATTTTTCAAAATAAAATAATGCAGCTTTTTTTTTTTTTGAGACAGAGTTTCACTCCTGTCACCCAGGCTAGAGTGCAATGCTGCGATCCTGGCTCACTGCAACTGCCACCTCCTGGATACAAGCGATTCTCCTGCCTCAGCTTCCTAAGTAGGTGGGATTACAGGTGCCCGCCACCATGCCCGGCTAGGTTTTGTATTTTTAGTAGAGCTGGGGTTTCGCCATGTTGGCCAGGCTGGTCCCGAACTCTGACCTCAGGTGATTTGCCCATCTCAACCTCCCAATATGCTGAGGTTACAGGCACGAGCCAACGCACCCAGCCAGTAATGCAGTTTATTTCACCCAAGTCTCATGAAACGAATTCATACCCCTTACAGTTTATATAGATGGATAGATATAAGATAGATAGATAGATGAATGTGATACATACCAAAATACAGAATGTATTATACACTAGCATTGCAACACAACAAATGTGGTAGACAAAGCAACTACCCCATTTCCTAGACTTTAAAATTGTTTGATTACTTCAGTGTTTCTCCATTGGACCATGTCTTAAAACTGATGCATACTTTTAATATTCTATTTGTTTTGCTTTGATTTTCAAAAAAAAGAAAGCTGACATTTTAGAATCAAGAAGTCATCATAATTCCCTGTAGGGAAATAACAGAGAAAAGAAGGTATCATAGATGAATTGATTTTTCAATTGGCTTAAAAGATAAGTAGCGAACAAAGTGGAGTAAGGATAGTAAGTGTGGAGGTGGAAACATGTAGAAAAATCATAGTGAGTGCAAGAAAACCTCAGCATCATTGGCAAGCAAGTGATTTAACACCTCTTTCACTCCAAACTACATTTTGAGCACTTATGTAGAGTATGAAAAAAATCATATTAAAAAATGTTTTACATAGAAACAAATTTCTTTGCTGATTGACTTCTGCTTAAAGCACAATCCATGTTTTGAAAAAATGTGACCACTTAGTTTGAAGCATATTCAGAGATTTAAATTTTAAACTAAAAGATGAATCATGTCCCTATTAAGCAGTATTATGGCCTGCATTTTGGACCTTGGGATTTTGGCTGTTCATGTGCAAGAAAGCTCAGAAAAGAGAGGTGACTCTAGCAAGGAGTTTTAGCTGTTTTTTTGTTTTGTTTTGGTTTTGTTTTCTTGTTTCTACTGAAGGGCTTACTTCTTTTTCCAGGAAAGGAACGGTAAACTTACATTTTGCCTAGGATAGCGAATCAAAGCCTACATTATCGGGCAATACATTTTCAATGTAATCCAGGGCTGGGTTGCATTTTTATTGGATGGCACTCAGCTGAGGCTGTCTGTGTGTCCCCATGCCTTAATCCAGCTCTGAGTTCAAGGAACTTAAAGAAGTAAAGGGGAAGTAAAAATGTGTTTGTGGAAGGGATGGGAGATGAAGGAGTACAGCCGAGAGCAGCCCATTATTATTTTCATAAAATATGTGGCATATACACTCTCTTTTGATCACTTCTTTGCAGTATAGGTATCATCATCCCCACTCTTAAAGGTGGTGAAACTGAGACTAAGAAGTTAATCTGCTTTAGACAAAGTTAATCAAATAGTAAATAAGTAGACGACTGAGTGTAGGCCTTCTGAATCTCAACTCACTGACTGCCCACTACCTAATGTAACAGGCATAGTGGCTAGCTAGCCAAGTGAGAGATGTTTAATTTGTTTAAAGAGATCCATATAGTTAGGCCCAGCACAGTGGCTCATGCCTGTAATCCCAACACTTTAGGAAGTCAAGGAGGGAGAATCACTTGAGCCCAAAAGTTTGAGAGCAACCTGGGCAACACAGGGAGACATCTTCTCTACAGATAATCAAAAAAACTAGACAGGCATAGTGGTGTGCACCTGTAGTTCCAGCTACTTGGGAGGCTAAGGCCAGAGGATCTTTTAAACACAGAATGTAGAGGCTGCAGCGTGGTCAATGGAGGCTACAGTAAGCCATGATCATGCCACTGCACTCTAGCATGGTTGGCAGAGCAAGACTCAGTTTCAAAAAATATATACATACTTAATTTTTTGATAATTGTTTATGGTACAAGTATTAAGGCAAATGGAAGAATGAAAATAAATTATCCAACTGGTTTAGATCAGAAAAACACCACTTCTCCCTTTGTGATGCTCAACATACAAATCCCCAACACAGAGGCAGGATTCTAGTTGCTAGTTCTAGATGTCACACAGCTTGATCTCTGACTTACTCTGAGATATGTACAGTAATAAAAGCAACAACCACATAATCCAACCTGTGGCTGCTAAGGTCCTTCCAACATCCTGGAAGGCTCCTCGTTTTCAGAGGACTTGGTAATGGTGGTGAAAACTAGTAAATTAAAATCAGAGCAGATGTGGTTTGTAGACCTCTTTATAGAGTTAAGGTAAGCAAATTTATCTGTAGCAAAACACACGCAATGAAAGTCCTTTAAGATAAACATACTTAAATAAAGTTACTGAAACACTGTGGATTTTTAACCACAAACTAATTCCCTGGTAATCAGTTTCAAATGCTGACAAGCTTGTTTTCTTCCTGGTTTCCTATTTCTGACCTTCTAATTCCTTTCTTTAGCAACAGTAAGAATATTCCAAAATAATTCTTTCCAAGGACTCCGTGTCAACAGCTGTGAAGCCTCTAAGCTTCTGTTTTCCTTTGGCTGGTCATTAAGTGAGGTCAGTGTGAGGCTTATGTCATATTTTCTAGTTGGATTAAGCAACTTCTCAACTGGTGAAAAATGTGACATTCTAGATTATCAATATCTCAAGAGCTTTGAAAACCAATTATGATATTGCTATTATGTAGCATACAAAAAGTCTGTGCTAAATTTATGACTAATATGTTTGTTAGACATAGTTTGAACTCACTTATCTAACATCTTATTTTAACAAATATGCTAAAATTAAAGAGTTTCTTTTTTTTAAATCAAGATTAGACATACTTTAAAATACCAGGAAAATTATTTACTCGACAGATGGGAAACTAAAGATATTCAAACAACAGAATTAAACTCCCTTTTACAAATATACTCTGTGGCTATTACATGAACACACACACACAGGTACACAGTGGCTAGGTACTTACTGGCAGAAGTTCTTGCTAAAATAGTAAGATTAGATTACAAGCACATTTTATGACAATTATTTTATTGAAAGGGAGTGACCAAAAGCCATTTTACGTGGTGCTAGTTTAGCATACTTTTTATTTCTTTGGTAGACGTTTAACACGCCTGTGAAAGTTTCTCATCAGGCTGTTAGAGTTGGCTGTCCAATACTGAAAGGCACAAAGGTCACAAAGTTTAGTCATTAAAATCATAGGTCATTTCATTCTCCCAAAATCGAATTTAAAGAGACTTTATATTTGGTTCCCAATTATTTTTTTAAACTTATATTTGCCCCCATCACCCTAACCTATTCCCAGCAGCATGGAACATAGGCCTACACCGTCTCTGCTGGCATTCTTTTTAACTGTGCAAACAACTCTCTTGGCCTGAAAATACTTAAACTCTTTCTGTGTCTGTCAGCATTTTAATGTTTTTCAAGGCTTCACTCACTTAGGACCTCCTCGGTGAAATCCTTTTCGGTGATTCTGGAGAGAGCTGAGTAATTCCTTCTGTTTTAATATCACTCCATTTATGTCTTGTTCTGTCACTTAACCGTTAAGTCTCAATACAATCATGTGTGTTCTACCACTAGATTAATTCCACTAACCTTCATAGAATGTTGATAATATGATAAGGTGTAGAAATACAATTATGATAACAACCAATCAACAAAAAATAGGGGGGAAAAAAGTCCCTGCATAGAGAAGACAAGCTAATGCGCATTTTTCTATAAAACTTAATCCATAAGGGATCGTGTCTGATTCATCTTTGCATGATCGGTACTAGCCAGGGCTTGATGTGTAGGATGCATGGGATGAATATTTATTGAAATTAACTGAAATTAGCAGGAACACAGATTTCCTGATCACGAATAAAAGCAAAGCATTTCCTTAAGTAGACATCTGCTCATATCAATGCTACTTTAGATAAAGTCAAAGAGGCTTATTGTATAAAGATTGCATATTTATTTACATAATAATAAAAAATTGTAATTCCTCCTGTGGTAGAAACCTGTTAGTCAAAAACCTGGCACTGAAAAATTCTCAATATGGTTAAACTAATTTTAAGTGTGCTCCATGAGTTGCTATATGTGTCACAGGAAAAAAGGAGTTTCATAATGAAATAAATTTAGGAAACATTGAGTTACACTAAGTTAAAAACATTTATTATATGACTTCTCGGAAGCTAGTATATGTTGTAAATTTCTAAGAGGGAAATGAAATATGATTAATTTCCCAAGGTTACTGAACCAAGAAATCCTATCATCAATAAGGATATTACGAAAGATGAACCATGAAACTTACTGTCCAAACTGAAACAGTTTTGAAAGTGAAAGGAGGAGCTAGTTAATAAATTATACCAGAACAACTGGTATAAACTGGGATCCTGCCAGGCAAATCAGGACGTACGGTCACCCTACTTTTACAGAATTTTTTTTTAATATATTTCAAAAAAAGAAACTATATTAATATGGTCAAGAGATAAAACTATTTTATGTCAATACACATCTGCTATTAGTATTTGTGTTGATGATATAAAGACGAAGATCACTTGCATTTTAAACATAATGATATCTTTTAATTTTTCTAGCTCAAGGAGTCTCACCATTCTTTTTTTTTTTTTTTTGGCTGAGCACAGGGGACTTTATTGATGGTACACGACAAGGTGGGGCTCCCTAGGCCCCTCCCTCTTCAAGGGGTCTGCATGGAAACTGTAAGGAAGGGCAATTCAGTGTGGTGGGGGACTCTGTGGCAGGGACTCCCCAGCAGTGAGGGCCTCTCTTCCTCTCATGCTCTCGCTGGGGCTGGTGGTCCAGGGGTCTTACTCTTTGGAGGCCATGTGGGACATGAGGTCCACCACCCTGTTGCTGTAGCCAAATTCATTGTCATACCAGGAAATGAGCTTGACAAAGTGGTCGTTGAGGGCAATGCCAGCCCCAGCATCAAAGGTGGAAGAATGGGTGTCGCTGTTGAAGTCAGAGGACACCACCTGGTGCTCAGTGTATCCCAGGATGCCCTTGAGGGGGCCCTCCAACGCCTGCTTCACCACCTTCTTGATGTCATCATATTTGGCAGGTTTTTCCAGACGGCAGGTCAGGTCCACCACTGACACGTTGGCAGTGGGGACATGGAAGGCCATGCCAGTGAGCTTCCCGTTCAGCTCAGGGATGACCTTGCCCACAGCCTTGGCAGCTCCAGTAGAGGCAGGGATGATGTTCTGGAGAGCCCCACGGCCATCACGCCACAGTTTCCCAGAGGGTCCATCCACGGTCTTCTGGGTGGCAGTGATGGCGTGGACAGTGGTCATGAGTCCTTTCACGATACCAAAGTTGTCATGGATGACCTTGGCCAGGGGCGCTAAGCAGTTGGTGGTGCAGGAGGCATTGCTGACGATCTTGAGGCTGTTGTCATACTTCTCATGGTTCACACCCATCACAAACATGGGGGCATCAGCAGAAGGGGCAGATATGATGACCCTTTTGGCTTCCCCCTGCAAGTGAGCCCCAGCCTTCTCCATGGTGGTGAAGATACCAGTGGACTCCACCACGTACTCAGCGCCAGCATCGCCCCACTTGATTTTGGAGGGATCTCGCTCCTGGAAGACGGTGATGGGATTTCCATTGATAACAAGCTTCCCGTTCTCAGCCTTGACAGTGCCATGGAATTTGCCATGGGTGGAATCATACTGGAACATGTAGACCATGTAGTTGAGGTCAATGAAGGGATCATTGATGGCGACAATATCCGTTTTACCAGGGTTAAAAGCAGCCCTGGTAACCAGGCGCCCAATACGACCAAATCCATTAACTCCGACCTTCATCTTCCACATGGTGTCTCAGAGATGTGGCTGGCGATGGGAGACTAGATGCGGCTGTCTGGCGAACAGGAGCAGCAGAGAGCCGGAGTCTCACCATTCTTACAGCTCTTTTCCTGAAACTGTAATGTGAATGATAAGGTTGTATTGTTGGGGAACAATAATACACAATGGAAATTCTCACTTAGCAGTTAGGAAGATGATTGAAGAATGCTGGCTTTCAAGATATGTCTAGGTTGTGGCACTGATATCAGCATTTCATTTGGTCTTGGACAATAGTTCTCAACCTTTTTCTTCTCAAGACCCCTTTTTATTATCAAAATGTTGAGGACTTCAGAGGGCCTTGGTTTATGTGGGCTATAGCTATTGATGTTTACTATGTTAGAAATTAATACTGATAATTTTTTTAATATTTATTATTAATTTATTTTAAAATAACAATAAAGTTTAGTTGAAATGTGGAATCTGGAATCTTATGTAAGCCTCTTACATATTAACATGGGTAACATATTTGTATGTAAATATATTTATTTTTCCAAAACAAACAAACAAAAAATCTAGTAAGAAGAGTGGCATTGTTTTACATTTTTACAAATCTCTTCAATATCTGCCTAATAAAATTCATTTGGACTCTCGTCTCTACTTTTGCATTTAAACTGTTGCAATATACTGCTTTGGCTAAAGAATAAACAGAAGTATGATTAATTCAAGTATGATGCATCATTATAGGCTAAAAATATAGGTTAAATTTTGAAGAGGAATATTTAGATATTTGGATTGTCAAAGTATCTCTCTACTGACTATTTACGAATTACAAAGGTAAAACCTGAAATTTTACAGTACAAAAATCTATGGACATCATCTTAATCAAGCTGGCATCACCAAAATGGGAAGCTAACATCCTGTGCTCCTAATGTGGCGCCTGAGATCGCAACATCACTTAGGCTGGACTCCTGCCAAAAGATTCATAACCTGCATCTCATCACCAGGAAACTCACATCAAAACACATTGTACAAAACAATTAAAAATTATTTCAATTTAAGAGGCCCAACACTCTTAAAAATATCACTGCCATGAAAGACAAAAGTGAAAAAAAAAGGGCTGGAAACCGTTATTGATTAAAGGAAACTAAAAAAGACATGGCAATTAAATGCAAGGCATAATCTTGAATTGACCCCCCAATCAATTGGCAATATTTAGATATGTATTGTATAATGGATAATTGCATTGAATTAGTGTTAAACGTCATGAAATTGGTCAGTTTATTATGATTTTATAAAAGAACACACTTATTCTTAGGAAATGCTCATTGATGTATTTTGGAGTAAAGAAGTATAAATGCCTGCAACTGTCTCTCAGATGACTCATGAAATAATATGAATAGATGATTAATAGATAGATAGATAGATATGGAACAATAAAGCAAATGTGGCAAAAAATTGATAAATCTGCTTGAGAAGTATATAGGAGTTGTCTTACGCTGCTCTTACAAGTCTTCTGTGAGAAAATTATTTCAAAATAAGTAGCTAAAAATAAAAATAATTAGAATTTTAGAAAATCAGTTAATATTTCTTTCAATTATAAATTAATAAAATCTTACAGAAATAAGCACAAAAAAAGCTAATGAAGAAATATGCCCTGATTTCTTTCTTAAATTTCTCATTTTAGAAATATAAAACAAGGAGATTGAAAAATAAGCTCATAATGGAATTCAAATAATTCTGTTATTCATTAGCACATTTTCTGAACTGAATGCTTTTTATAGCAATACAAAATTCTGTTAAAAATCAAAATGCACTTATCTAGGACACCACCTAAAAGTGGTTCACAGTTTTATGGAAATTTAAAAAAATCTTTTAAAATTAATTCAAATCAATAAGTATATAGTGAAATCAGGTGCTAATCGTGCTTAAGCATCTGGACTAATGAAAAATAGAAACATGGAATTTATCCTCAAGGAATTTATAATTTTATCAAACCAAAACTTTTTGCACATGTGAATTAAAAATTAAAATAAGCAGCATATGATTTAGCACTTAAATGTTAAGTATCAGTCATCTCTGTCTAATAAAATTATGTGAGCCACATGTACTATTTTTAATTTTCTTTTCTATTAACCACACTAAAGTAAAAAGAATCATATGAATAATTTTAGTAATATATTTTATTTAACCCAATATATCCAAGACATCATTTCAACATGTAATCAATATAAAAATGAATAATATTTTACATTGTTTTTTATACTATTTCAGAAATCCAGTATGTATTTGACACTTATAGCTCATGTGAATTCAAATTAGGTACATTTCATGTAGTCAACAGACACATATGGCCAGTGGCCACCATTTGGCACAGAGTAAGAGTAAATAATGGTAAGAGAATTCTTTCATAAAAATGGCACAATGGTGGTGGTGTATAGCTTCAAAACAGTCTCATTATGGGAGCACCAAGGAGTTTTTATTAACTGTAATTACTCAAATTTGGTGAATTTCTTATTCTCCTATGCACTTCCCAGGACAATGGTCTGTTGCATAATTCCCCTTCACCATAATTATTTTTTGAGTTTTCAGGGATATTTTGCCTATGGTCACAATCAATCGATCCTTTCACCAACCTTGGTTGAGAAGCCACTTGAAGGGAAGCATCATCACTGTCAAAAGACATGTTTCCTAATACATCCCAAATCTGCAGTGTAAGGATAAGAAAGAGCACCCCACAGCTCTTCGTGCCAGCACTGTAGTGTGTGCTGCCCCAAAATGTAGGACATGTTCCTCTCCCAAACCTCATCTTCCCTCATGAAAATGGCGCCTTCAGCCAGGCATGGTGGTTCACACCTACAATCACAGCACTTTAGGAGGCCCATATGGGAGGACAGCTTGAGGCCAAGAGTTCGTGAGTAGCCTAGTGCAACGCAGCAAGAGAACATCTCTACAAAATATAAAAATAAAGGCAGGGTGCGGTAGCTCACGCCTGTAATCCCAGCACTTTGGGAGGCCTAGGCGGGTGGATCGCGAGGTCAGGAGTTCAAGACCTGCCTGGCCAACATGGTGAAATCCCATCTCTACTAAAAATACAAAAATTAGCTGGGCGCAATGGTGGTGCCTGTAATCCCAGCTACTCAGGAGGCTGAGACAGGAGAATCACTTGAACCCAAGAAGCACAGGTTGCAGTGAGCCAAGACTGTGCCACTGCTCTCTAGCCTGGGTGACAGAGCAACATGCCATCTCAAAAATAAATAAATAAATAAATATTAAAATTAAATTAAAATTGAAATTAGCCAGGCCTGGTGGTGCCCACCTGTAGTCCCAATTACTTGGGAAACTGAGGCAGAAGGATCACTTGAGCCCAGAATTTTGAGGTTACAGTAAGCTATTATCACATTGCTGCACACCAGCTTGTGCAACAGAGTGTTTCCCCATCTCAAAAATCATAAAAGCCACACACCTGCAGCTTTTGCCTAACATGCCTCTCCACAAGGGGCCTTGATTTAATATAAGATCAAGAAGAGACAGCATGTTGCCCCTTATTGCATTGGTTTCTAGCTCCCAGGCTCCCATGCATAAAGCTTCCTCAGACTTCCTGCAGCCCAAAAGTCTTCATGCCAATCAGTCCATGAAACCCATGCTCTTCTTAGGCTTGTCCTACCAGTGCTCAAATGCCACCCAGTCATGCTGAGTCCCAACAGTAGGCCCAGTCCAATTTAAAGCTGAGATCTCTGCCATATAAGCAGAGACGTATAGAAAGATATCTTACTTTCTGTAGAAGATGTTTTCTTGAAACTTTTATATAAATTGAAACTGTCTTAATTAATTCCTATTTAAAATGGATTATAGAAGGCAAGTGTTGGGTGTGCCTGAGAAAA
Source organism: Sapajus apella (assembly GCF_009761245.1). Classification (NCBI taxonomy): domain Eukaryota; kingdom Metazoa; phylum Chordata; class Mammalia; order Primates; family Cebidae; genus Sapajus; species Sapajus apella. The sequence goes on from NW_022436947.1 coordinate 17,403,203, forward strand.
TCTTCTCCAACCCAGTTCCTCTGATTTTCCAGATGACTAAAGTGGCCAGGCCAGTTTGAGCTTGCAAACGTGACATACACGTGGTCTGCTCTATATTTCCAGATAGCTACAGGTCTTCCAACTTCTGGTTTAGGGGACTTCCTGTTACACCAATTGCCTAGGGTAGTGTGCCATTTTAAAGATTCATCTAGAGAATGACCAAAAAAAGTAGGGAACTCTTTTTGGTGTGTCACTTAATGCAGAGGAAAAAAAAGATAAAACAAAATTCAGATATTAAAATAAAGTAGGCTACATCAAGTTCCTGTCACAAATAGACTGCACTCAGCATTTTATACATGGCAAGAAGGACAGTGACTTTGCTGGTTTTTTTTTGTCTTATTCCAGATGTGGTTGAAGACTAACAAGTCATTGCTGATTTTAAACATATAGCTTAGTATGAAACATAAAATAGGAACCCTGACGGTATTCTTTTTTTTTTTTAGAGACAGGATCTGTTTCTGCCTCTCAGTATGGAGTGCCATGGCGTGATCACAGCTCACTGCAGCCTCAAACTCCTAGACTCATGCAATCCTCTCGCCTCAGCCTCTTGAGTAGCTAGGACTATAAGCATGTGCCACTATGCCTAATTTTAAAATATTTTGTAGAAATGCGGTTTTGCGATGTTGCCCAGGCTGGTCTCAAACTCCCGGCCTCAAGCAATCTTCCTGCTTCCACCACTCAAAGTGGTCTACCCAATGTGCTGGGATTACAGGTGTGAGTCACCATGCCTGGCCTCTTAAGACACTTTTAAAAGATATACAAGTATTCTCTTAAAATATGTCATGAGTTGTTGCCTTATTCAATCAAGTGCTTATTTAGCACCTACAGTACAACAAACACTAAGCTAGATTCTAGGTATCTAGAGAGGAAAGGATATTTCCCTGCTCTCAAGTTGCTTGTGGAAGGAAACAGGACAAAAAGAGAAGAAATTTTAGTACTGTCTGTGGTAAAGGTACATATAGAAGAGATATCTAACCCAGAGAAAGCTTCCTGGAAGTAGTGAGCATAGTGAGACTTAAATTTGTCTGGAATTAGCTAGGAGAAGTATAGCGAAGAAGGTGAGAGATAAAGAATATTGACATGAAGAGTCAGAAGGGAAGGTGCCTCCAAAGACCCAGAGGTTAGAGAACATATGTTCAAGGATCTAAACAGGCAGATGAGATATATGTGAGACAGATCAGAAAAAGGCTTGAAGAACGTTAGGAATCTGGACTTTTATCGTAAAGGACATGAAAAATATTGAAGGGTTTTTGAGTGGCTTGAGACAGTCTGCTTTGCATTTCAAGGAGATCCTATGACCGCAGCATTGACCATGTATTAGGGGAAAAACAGAGATCCATTACTTAGCAGTTGCCACTATCCCAATCATAATAGATATCTGATCTAGGTTGGTAACACAGGCTGGTAAGAAAAGCAAGAGACAGATTTCACAGGAAAAAAAAAAAAGCAGAATTGACAAGATTTTGTGACAAATTGAAGGTCAAGGCAAGGGAGCATGCCACACTGAGCAAAACATAGGAGCAAGAATTAAGCATGTGACTAGGCGTGATGGCTCTCATCTATCATCCCAGCACTTTGAGAGGCTGAGGTGGAAGGACTGCTTGAAGCCAGGAGTTTAAGACCCCTGGGCAACATAGCAAGTCCCCATGTCTCTAAAAAGTTTCTAAAAAATTAACTGGGCATGGTGGTATGCACCCCAGGCTACTTGGGAGGCTGAGGTGGGAGGATCACTTGAGCCCAGGAATTGAACCCAGGAGTTTGAAGCTGCAGTGAGTTTATGATCAAGCCACTGCACTCCAGCCTGGGCAACAGAACAGGATTCTGCCTCTAAAAAACCCCAGAAATTTAAAAATTTTAAAAAAAATGAAGTATGTGAGACCATATCTCACTCACCCTTGACTCCTCACTGAGTAGCAGACTGCCATGCATAACAGAGCGTAAAACAAATGTTTGATGAACAGATGGACGAATATGGAATTATTGACTGACTGACTAAATGAATTTATTAAGAAGCAGGAAACTTGAAGGGAAAGATGAAAACAAAAATGAGCATTAAGAAGAAAGTTCAACTTGAAAAATTTAAAAATTCCCTTTTAGATTAAGATATCTTTTGAATTCTGCATCACGAGCTTTAGGGATTTAATTAGGCAAACAGTAAAGATTTGATTCAATGAGTTGGTTTCTGTAAAGAAAATGCACACAAACCATCCCCAACATGAAATTGAATTGTTAAGAGCTAATAACATGTAAAAAATGTACATTATATAAAAACATTCTATGAGATAAAATTTATCCCTAAAGTATATAGGTACCCTGTAGTTATCCCTGTTTGAACAAGCATAAATTGAGCTAGTATAAACTAACATGAAATTTTTAAACCAATTATGTAATTTCAGGTAGTGATTAATTTGTTCTTATCTTAATCTTCCATAGAAAACAGAAAATAATTAAGGAAAATAACAAAGCATAATTATGATTCATAAATAGATACGTTTTAAATAAATGAAACAGTAAATATTTACTTTTTTAAAATGCAGAAATAGAGTCAAATCTGATAAACCACAGTTCATCTTTCCCATATAAGAGCACAAACAGGAACTCATACAAGAAAAGCACCTGGACTGTTTGTTCCATTAGCAGCAAAAACTCCTTAATTAACCATAAAATATAAAGAAGCAAAAACTAAGTGTGAATAAGAATCAGGAAAAAACAGAAGACTGCCACGAGCTTCCACAGGCAAGATTAGACTTAAGCCATCAAAAAATATTCCTATGGAATACAAGTTCCAATGACATAGAAAAACAAAAAGAAACCAAATCAAGACAACCACTGAATCTTAGGAGACAATATTGTATGCCATGAATAGCTGGCATTATCAGTTCTTTTTCATGGTTGTGGTCTGGTCTGACATAAGATTCCATTTTTTAACTGTAGTATCTACTATCAGTGTCCTTGTCCCTCACTTGGCGGATGGCCCTCTGCACCCTTTGACCTTCCAGTCCCACCCCATTTCTTTCTGACTTGAGGCTAAAGGCACAGAAGCAGCTCTCATCAGGCAGAGCTTGGCTTTAAGACAATTTTCTGTAATTCCATTTCAAAGATGCTTCACTTCCCACAGGTTTCATTTACTATTCCACAAGTCACAATTTCTGCACTACATACATCAAATAATTGGACTGCTGCTTTGTCCCTATTTCTTAGTTTCAGTCTCAGTTTTTTGCCTACTTACTCATTCCCACCACTAAGATGAAGCACCCTTTTGTCTATTTTAACTTTAGTCTCCGCGTTTGAAATTTTGTACCAGAAACATTGTTTTCAATGGTTGGAAATCCTGTTATTCGTGCACAAGCCTCTCAGATGACAAGTCCCCTTTATTTATTTGTCACATGTCTAGATGCCAAAGTGTCACATGTCTCAGGTACATGGGTATTATGATTACGCTGTTGCCACTCATTGAGATGCCCACCTATTGCCTGAACCATGACTAGATGTTGCTGTTACCAAGGAATCTATCCACCAATCGCACTGCTTCCAGCCTTAGTGACTTCTATCCAAATCCAAGTATATAAGTCAAGGTTCTCTAGAGAAACAGAACAGGAAATATATACACATATCAGAGCTTTGAACTTCCTGGGTTTCCCTTTTTATATACAAACAAGGAGATTTATTCTGAGGAATTGGCTCACATGATTATGGAGGCTGAGAAGTCCCATGATCTGCCGTCTACAAGCTGGAGACCCAGGAAAGCCGATCAGTCAGTCTGAGTTCAAAGGCCTGAGACCCAGGGGAGCTGATGTAAATCCCAGACTGAGAGCTGGAAAAGATGAGGTGAGGTGTCCCTGCTCAAGCAGTCAGGCAGGCAGAAAAGTCGTTAATTTCTCTTCCTGTTGCCTTTTGTTCTACTAGGCCCTCAATAGATTATACGATGCCCTCCACCTTGGGCAATGTACTTTACTGAGTCCATTAGTTCAAATGCTAAAGTCTACATGGATGGGTAAGTTAAAAAAAAAAAAAACTCAAACCAAACAAACAAAAACACACACACAAAAACAAACACTAATCTCATCCAGAAATGCCCTCACAGACACTCTCAGAAATAATGTTTACCTTGGGCACCCTGTGGCCAGTCAAGTTGACACACTAACCATCAAACCAAGTAATCAGTATCATGTCCAAACTACCTATAATGAAAATGCCAAAATACCATAACAACTAAAAGGTTTTAAATTGCAACAAGATATTAGTAAGGAGATGAAGCACTATGAAAGAAAAATATTGCCAATGTCTATGAATGATAAGCTGAAGAGAATAACAAGCTGGGTAACTGAAATGGGATACTACATGCTACTGGCATCTAGTGGGTAGAAGCTAGAGAGGTTGCTAAACACCCAATGCACAGACAGCCTCCTCAACAAAGAATTATGCAGTCTGAAATATTAATAGTGTTAAGGTACAGCAACACTGATATGTAGTTTTTGAAATCTGTGTTCCTCATTTCAGATAGTACCATGTTGACTGAAATTTGGAGTCAGTGAATACTAAGGAAATAATTTCAACAAATATGAGATTCGGTTAACATCGTACCATGCAAAATGAGGATTGCTTTTATTTATTTGTCAGTTGAAGCTCTACTATCCATGCTATTGTAACAAGAAAGGAAAGTATTTTTAGAAATAGATCTTCTTCTCTTTAGCCTGCTCTTCCCAAGGCAGATTATTTAAAGTTAGGATGCTTAGAACTAACTGAGCTTTTCATCTTCTTTCTAAAATCTCTCCTCCTCACTCTCTTTTTCTGTTAATGAAGCTACCATTGTTTTTTCCTCTTTCTTCTCCATAAGCCCTCCAATAAATTGCCAAGCTCTGGTGATTCTCTTTCTACTGTATTTACATTCATTTCCTCCTTCTTATTCTCAGTACCCCACCCTTAATTCATATCTTCCTTTTGCCTTTCACAGACTACAACAATTGCTTCATAATGAGACACAGAATCTCTGCCATGTAATCCATTTAAAGCATATGTCATAAATAAAACCTTTTTACTGATGAATTACTTTTCTTAAAGCACAACTCAGATCATGTAAATTATTTGCCCCAAAATCTCTACTACTTCCCATTGTCTGCTGAATAGTCTGACCCCAATGTACTCTAGTTTCATTTCTCAACACTCCTCTCCATGACTAATGCTCCCTTGAGCAGGATTACTACACTTCATTGTGTTATTACTCCCTGCACTTCCCCATCTCTGAGCCTTTGTTCACACTGTTCACTCAACTTGAAACCTCTTCACTGACTCATCTTGTTACCTATCTTTCCAGCTTTAATGTTACCTTTTCTACCAGGTCTTCCCTGGAACTTCCATGGTAGGATTTTTTTTTTTAATTTCCCACTTATGGTAATAATTTCCAAATGCCAGTACATGGACAAACCATCAGTGATAAACTTTTCTCCTGTCGGTGATGAAATGAAGAATAATGCAGTGAATGTTTTACAATGGAATATTTATTCAGTTTAAACTTTATCTAATATTATGCCCAGCCTTTTATTATTAAAATATCCTCTTTTTAATTATTGTTAAAAAAAAATCTTTACTTGGCAAAAATAAAAGCTGGTAACCATGGGTTTGTCATTTCAGTTGTTGAGAGGAATTTCACTGTGAAATCCAAGAGTCCTCATACAACATTTTACCTAGGATTAGTATGGGGTCAACTTTTTGTTTCATGGTTGTTGTTTTTTATTCAAGTCTCTTTCTCTTACAGATTTGAGGCAGCCATTATTAGTCTATAAGATTATTTACAAAAGGACTATTTAAACTATAGAGCAGACAGATGTTTGCATTGCATAGTCTCTTGCACTTGGTGAATTGTAGTGGGCACTGTGATGCATCACTCAGATTCTCCTTCCAGGAGGACTTGTTTCCCCCATGCTAGAAGGGCTGTTGGCAGGAGCCATCAGCTAACAGCCTTTTCAGGATTGCTCCAATTGCAGAGAGCCACCTCAGTCAAGGTCATGCCCCTTTCTTGGCACTTCATACCCAATGACTAATTCACACAATGTTGGGAATACTCTGAAGGGCCATTCTAACCCCAGAGGTTTTCCTAGGACCAGAAAAACTGTTGCTGGTTCTGCTCCACAATTCAACTTTTCCTTCTGCCTACTCCTGCTTCTTCCTTACCCCTCTCTCTAACAAGTACAGATCCCATAAACGTTCCTATACACAGTCTAACTGCTAAACTCCATCCCAGAGTTGGTTTCCTATAGAACCCAATCTTTTTATTAACTCATTGAAATCCAGAACTATGCTTTTAATCCTTACATCTTCCCAAGAGCCTTACACTGTATCTTGAACATGTACTTGACACAATTAGAAAGGTTAATTAGGTTAGATCTTCTTGCTTGAACCCATAATTCTACTTAGGAAAAAAAAAGAAGAAGACTAAACATACATAGGTAATGAACTCACTTGTGTTTCTCTCCCTGTGACAATATCATAAAAGCTCTACTTCAGTATTAGTATATTCTTATGTTGAATTTATAAGCTGACATGAGAAATACGATTTAAAATATCAAAATCATGTGACATTTACTTAGAAAGGCTCATGGGTGTCTGAAAATAGAAACAGACTCTAGCATACAAAAAGGAAATTATTAGAAGGCTCATACAAATCTTAGGACAGAAACAGGGGCAATGTCATTTGCCTGGAATCATAGCAAAAAAAAAAAGAACAAATGGACAATCTCCTCGGCTAGTTCATCAGAATGAATAAACTCCTCTTCTGGCTCCAAAGTAATTCCTCTTGAAACTCAAAATTGAGGTAGAAATTGTTTGCTTAGCCTGAGTTGTGTCACAGGTTCACCTGGTCAGAGATGGCAGGACACTGAACTGACCATCCTACCAAGACTACATGCCACAAGAGAAGATGTACTTCCTCAAATGGCAGAGGAAGTGCTGCCATGAGGGTGGTGGTGCAGGTGTACAGTATACACTGATGAATCGGCCTGCCTAATACAAGTCTATCAGATGACATCAGCAAAAAAACATCCTGAGACTCTGAGTCTCAGGATGAATCAAGAAAACATTGTAGTAGCCATTGCCCAATAAATGTAACCAAAATGACTTATAATTTCACATTTCAGGAGTGCTAAACAAGTGGAAATATCCTAATAAGATAGGTCTTTCCCAGAAAAACAAAGCAGAAAGCACAAAATATAGATATTAAAATTATATCAACAACATCTATGTAAATAAAGTGACGTCCGGTTGCTTAAATTATTGAAATAAAATTCTTTGGTTTTTATTTTAATAATGAAAATTTAATTGTAAATGTTATTTATTTTTACTGTAGTTATGTAGTACTGTAGTTATGTTTATAGTACCTATGATTCTAGATGGATGAAGTGGCTGCCTAATATAAGATTACTTATTTTCCTATTCTTTTAATTTCAATCTTATATTTTTTAAAAATTAAATTTATGTATATACATTTGTGGTAGGGTTGTCAGATAAAATATAGAATGCTCACTTAAATTTGAATTTCAGATAATTAATAATAAATAAATAATTTTTAACAAATAATTTAACAGATAATAATAAATAATAAATAATTTTTTAGTATAAGCAGTCCCAAAGGTTGCATGGGACATATTTATACTAAAAGTTATTCATTGTTTATTTGAACTGTAAATGTCCTCAGGTGTCCTGCTTTTTATTTTCCCTCTAAATCTGCCAACCCTGCTTTGTGATGCATACCTAATGTTTTTGATTAACCAGTACTCATCATTTTCCCTACCACTCGTAACCAAAACTCTCTTTTCCTTTAGAGGACTATCCACCCTACTATTAATATATGTGGTGTGGGTGGAACTGACACATCTCTTACAGGTGCATGATCCAAGCTGTATCAACCTAACTACAATGTCATGCCACAGTGACTGGTTCAGTAATGGGCACATGACTCTGGTCAGGACAATGAGAGCCAGACCTAAGATTTTTGCTCTTTGTAGAAAAGATGAGAGATTTTGTTTGTTTGTTTTGTCTTGTTTTGCTTGTTGGTTTTTCCTGAAATTATTGCTAAGCTGGTTGGTGACATGTCCTGGAGCTTCAGGGAGCCAGCACATGAAGAGTCTGTCTGAAAATAGTGGCTACATAGGATAAAGCTGAAAGATGAAGAATAAAGGCTGAGACCTACTGATGTCATTGAACCCTGGATCCAGCTAAGCCTGAAGAGTTCTATCTTGGACTTTTCCATTATTAGAACAGAGAGATCCAACTCACTTAAAACAAACAAACAACAACAACAACAACAAAAAAAACCCCATAAGCGAATACATTTAAATTGTTGCCATTTGTAGTCAAAAGTCCCTTTTAGCAAAGATATTTTGAGGCAATGAGAGGCATATACAATAAAGTTATTAAAAAGAAAAATCAGAACCAAACGTAGGAGGACAAAATAAGCCAATCCTAAAAGTTAACATAATTTAATGTCTTCTAATATATGTGTACCACTGATAGTATGTGAGATGATTCTAAACATATATAAATAATAATTTTTTTATTTTAATAGTTTAATACTATTTCAATGTGAATTAAATACATAACTAGCACATCACACCCGAGTATTCTTATAAAAGATATTTGCTGAAGTAAAAACATGATTTGATCAAAATTAGAATATAAATTATTCTTCTGGAAATATAAGGATATGGAAAACATCATGAAGGTATTATGCAAGGTCAAAAATTTTGAAAGCATTGACATGGTTAATGTGATTGTATATCACGTGTTGCTCTGAGTAACCTAGCAGTCAGGGTTGGGGCAGGAAATGGGGAGAAATATGTTATTTTATAATTATAATGAGAAAAGAAAAATTATGTCAATATTTCTGGAAGACCTATTTATTCTCTGCAGCCAAATTCCAAAACAAATTTCTCATTTATTACTTATATAAAGATTGTTAACCATTATTACTTAAGAAAAATATCCTCTGCAATAGTTTTATAATCAAAACCATCAATATAAAAACAAATTTTTAATGTTTTTTTTTATAACAATCTTCCATTAAAGTCAACAGTTTTAAAAATATACTTTAGTACAACTGGTTCTATAAAATGTAAGTTAATAGGGTACAACCATGCAGTCTTCCAGGGCTCTAATTTAATCGGAAAAAAAAAAAAAAGCTTAGGCTACCTAGGGGTTTCAATGAAAAGCATTTACATTGAAAACTTTCATAAACCCCACATCTCTTACTTGGTTTTGAAAGTAGCTGAATAGCAAACAATTATCTATCTGAGGTGGTTTTAGAACACTGGTGCTGTATATTGCTAATGGATTCATATGCTTTGAAAATCAAGAGAACAAAAGACAACTATTATTGATGAGAAAAAGAAAAAGCCTTTTTGTAATTCAAAGAATTCTGTAGCAATTACAATTAGGAACCTTTCACAATAGGTAAGATACCAGCATAATGTCCCGTAGAACAGAATGTACATTGTTAGAAATCCAAGTGCAGTAGGCCTTTTCTATTAGGAATTACAGGGATAGGAGTGGAAAGTGGGAAATCAAGAATAGTTGTTGAAGAAAGAAAAGTAATACAATGGAACAACAGCAAGAGATAAGTGAGAGAGAGAGATGAAGTTAGGCTTTCTAAAGCATATTTTGGAGAGGAAATTCAAATAGCTTAAGGAAAAGTAAAACAATATTACATGAAACCTAATCTCGCAAGAGAGTGATAGAACACATCCAGAGAATAAACATAACTAGCGAATAAACGTCCTTGGATCAATGATTTCTCCTACCAAGGAAGCAGGAAGAGTGCATTGTTTGCTATTTTTAGGTATAAATCAGTATAGCCTTGGTTTAATGAGTAAGACTAAGATAAAGACATGCACTGTGCTGGTAGCAGATGAGTTGAAATGCTGACTGCAGAAAGGCACACTACAAAAGGTTTAGTTTCTGATAAAGTAAATATTTAAAAGTTATTTTTTTCTTTTATTGCATAAATATTTACCTTCTACTGGATTAATTATGAAAATACAAACTATTTCATTAGCAGATTTTACTTCTGAAAAGTTTATGAAAACTAAGAAGGGAATTAAGGGCAGATTATCAGAGTAATGGACCTTAAAGTCACTCTCATTCGATATTTCCCGCAGAACTAAGAGATATCTAATACTCTCAAGAGTGGGGATTTCTCTATCTAATTAAAGATTACATTTTAAACTCTTGACTTGCAAAAATCCCTAATGCATAGTTAATTGTATCCTATTTTTCTCCTTACCTACACTGACACAAACACTCTTCCCTTAGAAACTTGCTTAGAGAACAAGATTTTTCTGTACAGACAAACCATCTCTCTGTTATCTTACCATCTTTCTTTACTCTCAGAGTGACAATTTATTTTCTTTATTTATCACTGATAGCTTTGTTAACTAAAAAGTTAAAATGCAAAAATTCCCAGTATATTTTTCTTTGAGAAATTAACAAGTTTTTTAATTAAAAATTAATACAGATTTTGAACGATGAACAAAATGTTCCAAATAAGTAGCTCTTAAGTATTTAAGTATTTTTAGTGATAGAAATATCTTTAGACAGACTAATTATAATATGTTATTCCTGGGCAATCTGACACTTTGGTTGAGTATATTTCTGTCATTAACTATCATTACCACTTTCAAAAGAAAATTTGGTTTTCTTTGCTTATCATATTGTTATGGATTCAAGGGTTTCCATAAAAAGTGTAAGGCCGGTTGCCTCACTGAGAGGCCGGACACACCCACCTCTGCACTGAGCACCTGACTCTGCACCCGGCACCTGGCTCTGCACTTGGCACCTAGATCTGCCGCATGGCTCCCCTGGAAGGCTGTGGCTGATGCAACCCTGGCCGGCCCTTGTACTAGAAAAACCCGCCCAACAGCCCGCCAACCAGTAGCGCCTGCTCAGTCCCAATCCCGCTTCCCTGGAGCCAATCAGAGCACCCAGCTGTTGCTCGTTACCCATAGCCACAAAAACCCCACGCCCCAGGAAGTCAGCGCGACTTCTCTGGCCCGTTTCTCCGGACCACAGAACCTCGCCCGGGAGCTGAATAAATTAGCATTTAATTTTCTTATACTGGCCTCAGTTTCTTCATTTTAAACTCAGCAATAACCCTTACAAAAAGGAACTAAAATTGGAGTGGAAGCTGGCAGCTGGCAAGAGATCTGCCAATGAAGGTGGGAGAATTTTCAAGGCACTTTGCTGTCTACAGAGGATGACTTTGGCGTTTATACTCAAACAGGTGAGAACAGAAGTCTCAGCCATGATTAAAATAAAATATTTAGCATTGGGAGATCCAAGATTATTTAGCAGAAAAAAAGATAGAGAGCTACAAGGAGTCTAGAGTAGTTTCTTAAAACTCAGAACCATCTTCCCTTCGTCACTCATTCCATTCCTTTCTTTTCTCCCTTCTCCCTACTATATGCTTTAATCATTAGTCAGCTAATTCTTACTGAGACTCTGTGGTAGGCAGTACAGGTTCGTATTCATGAAAAACATGCATCTACAGGAACATATACTTGTAAACATTCGGGATCCATCTCCTTGGAGTCAAATGAGGGAGCAGATAAGTACAAATAAGTTAATTTTAATATGTGAGGGGATTAAATGCAAGTTCCAATGTGGGCATGAAGAACAAGGAACACCTCACCTGGGAAAGTCAGAGAAGTCTTCTCAAGGTGGTAAATACCTGACCTAAATATTGAAGGAGGCCAGGCATGATGGCTCACCCCTGTAATCCCAGCTCTGGGAGGCTGAAGTGGGAGGATCACTTGAGCCCAGGAGTTTAAGACCAGCCTGAGTAACAGTGAGATCTTATCTCTACAAATAATTAGCCAGGCATGGTGATGGGTGCCTGTAGTTCCAGCTACTCAGGAGGCTGAGGTGAGAACATTACCTGAACCCAAGGAGGTCAAGGCTGCATAAGCCATGATCTCACCACTGCCTTCCAGCCTGGGCATTGGAGTGAGACTCTGTTTAAAAAATATATAAATAAATAAATAAAAATTAAAAATTTTATTTTATATATAGATAGATAGATATAGAGATCGATATATGGAAAGCTTGTCTGACAGACAAACTTGGGGAAACAGGAGAGAAGATATTCCAAGGAGTGGGAATAAGGTGTGAGAAAATGTGGCTTGTTCAGGAAACTACCAGTACTGATAGAGTGTAAAGTGTAAGGGTTTGGAAGTGGGAGGAGGAGCTACCAGAGGATGAGGCTGAAGGGGTTGGAAGGAAGAGATATTATTGGGCCTTACATGTCATGGCAAAGAACTCAAATTTTATATTGCAAGCAATTAGGAGCCTCTGAAGAATTTTTAGGAGAGAGAGTAACATAATCAGATTCTCACTTGCATGCTGGCAGTGATGAGCTGGATGAATTGTGAGATTAAAACCAGGGAGACAAGCGAGATGTGAAGGATGTGACTTAGGGTGCAGGCAGAAGAGATGAGAAGAAGTGGCAGTGGAGGGCTAATAGGAGGTAAAATTGATGGGAGGTGGTGACTGAAGATTAGAGGGCAGGAACAATGCAAGCAATAGGAGAGCAAGGTGCTTTCTGAGGTTCCTAATTGGAAAAAAGAGTGCGGTGGTATTAATCACTAAGATAGGAAATGCAGAAAAGATTGGGAACAAAGCTCCCGAGTACAGATTTGTACACAGTGACTTTGAGGAACTTATCAGTTGTAGCTATAGTTCCAGACCTCAGAAGAGAGGTCTGGAGAAATATTTGGGAATCACGAAGAGGACAATAAAAGCCATGGGCATTAATAGTGTCACTGTTAAGGGCATAGGCTCTGCTGTCAAAAGACCGGGAATTGAGTTGGCTCTCTCATTGATCTTGTACAAGTTTTCTAAATCTGAAACATGCTGTTAATAATATCACCTATAAACTGCAAAAGAATTAAATAAAATGGAAATGTATCTAAAGCATTCAGCATGGTGTTGGGCATGTAGAAAGTGCTCGGTAATGCTACTTTATATTATTCTGATTAATCAAATTAGGAAATTAAAATTCACCTATTCACTAAATCTTCTGGGGACCCCTACTATATTCAAGGCCAAATAAAATAGAACGGGCAAAATGATAGAACTCTGGATTGAATTAATATTTAACATGTAGAGCCATAGAGAAAGGCGAATGAGTGATCGATTGCCTTTAGTTATGTGACAAAAATGTCACATAACTAAAGCTTTCAATGTTTTCAGGGGGTTAGCAGTTACTAAGTCATGGGCAACTTTAGTCATTAAAATATTGGGGGTGGAAACAAGCTCACATTGCTTGAGGAGTGAAAGAGAAAGGAAAAAATATGTAGACAATGGGTATAGATTACTCTTTTTAGAAGCTTGGCTGTGAAGAGGAAAAATAGGGATTAGTAACAAGGTATTTGTTTATTTAAATTGATTGTTTTAATGAAGGTAGTTTTCATTTTAATTTGAGAGATAACTGAAATGTTTATACACTGACCAGAAAGAGCCAATGGAGAAAACAAAACGATGCATATAGGCGAGAAGGTGACTCAGAATCACTGGTGCAGCAAAAGGAAACAGGGAAATGTAGAGCACAGTAAAGCAGAAGGCCTCAGGAAGAGCAAAGCGCTTTACTCAGTGAGTACAGAGATGCCAGATCTAATGGATGCTTGAGTTACCTTTATTGCCACTTGAAGAATTTCAAGGGTGTCAAAGAATTACTGAATTCCACATTGGGAGAGTGCTAACTACAGTAGGAGAGAGAACAGTATGAGCATCTGGGAAATAACTGAAAATCAATTCCCCACTGGGAATGAACAGGAACTGGTGGCATGTGCAGCTTTGGGTACCGTGAGAAAGTTCTGGTTCAGAAGGCAGATCCTAGTATTGAGGGACATGATGATCCTAACAGTGGCCACTATAAGGAAGCTCACCATGAAATAACAGAGTGTTTAGAATCAGGACATGGAGGAATTGAAATTACTTGGAAATATAGGAAATCAGCATCAGCTGAAAAGTCCTTCAGCTGGTAGAGTTGATAGAGGAGATCTATCTTCTTAGACCAATATTTTATAGGCACAAAACCCCTTAATAGATTATCAACAAATGGAATTAAGCAATATATAGAAAAGGATAATATGTTATGATCAACTGGGGTTTATCTCAGGAATACAACACTGTTTCAACATTTAATAATCAGTGTAATTCCAGGAACAGAAAATCAAACACCACATGTTCTCACTTGTAAGTGGGAGTTGAACAATGAGAACACATGGACACAGGGAGGGGAGCATCACACATTGGGGCCTGTTGGGGGGTGGAGGACAAGGGGAGGGATAGCATTAGGAGAAATACCTAATGTAGATTATAGGTTGATGGGTGCAGCAAACCACCATGGCACGTGCATACCTACATGACAAACCTGCACGTTCTGCACATGTATTCCAGAACTTAAAGTATAATAAAAATAAAAATCAGTGTAATTCACTGTATCAACAGAATAAGTAGGAAACAAAATATGAGTTTATTTAATAGAAACAGAAAAATCATTTGACAATATTTATGAGGAAAAACTCTCAGCAAGCTGGGACAGAAAAGAACTTCCTCAATTTAATAAATGGCATCTAGCATCATATTTAATTATCACAGATCAAAGAAATAGAAAACAGAAAACCATAAAGAACATCAGTGATGCCAAAAGAAGTTTCTGTAAAAAGGTCAATAAATAGTAAAACAAAACAAGACAATTATTTGCTTTCCCTAAAATATTAAGAAAATAGTTTTTAATGCATGCAATGTCATTGAATATGCTCCATAATTTTTGAAAATTTGGCTTAACGCTTTTTGACATGTGATCCAAAGGTTTTGCTATACTATATTTTAGTAGTACGTTTTGTCTATACTATACTTTGTAGTCACAACTGAAAAGGACACTTTGCAAAAAAACATGAAGATACATCTGCCTAAGAGAAGTACACATGAGTTTTCCTTACTCAAGCATAATTTTATGTTTTTCAGTTGTATTCATCTGTTAAAATTTTGATAGTAATTTTCTTGCAAACTAACTGAGAAGTATTTCATTTACATATTTTCATCAAATGAAAAGATACCAAAACATTTTTACTTTGAAAAATTTTAAACAGGTTAAAAGATTGTTTTTAAGTTTAGAAATAAAAGTTTTTATAGGAAACATATTTTAGTATTTTGAACTTTAAAGTCATATAATGATGGACAAGATTCCAAATAACTGTTTTCAAAATATGCTTTGGAGAATGTAAGTTTCTTTTGAAAAGTGGTTCAGGGATATAGCAAATATGTGCTTCCTTTTTTTTTTTTTTTCCTAAAATATCTACTAACAGTGATTCGTTGTCCCTGGAAAGACTGGCACACTTGAATAGTTGTCTTTTTTTTTTTTTTAAAGTAACTTCCTAAGTTTAATGATTCTTATAAGAAATTTACACAAAGATAGACTGGATGTCTTTGTTATAAATTATTTTCATGGTCATCTCCTATCTCATTGCACAGTATTTAAGATACTTTAATTCATAAATCATTAGTTTAGCAACCCTGGATCAAATCATAAGTTTCACTTTTGCTATCTCGGTCCTATAATGATCAGAGATAGATTTTTTTTCAGAATTATCATAAAATATCCCTGTAGCAGGCTATCCTCAGAGGCAACAATTGATTCTTACTGGTTAATTTATCTAATGCTATCTCACAATGCTTGAATTCCTCACGCTTGTATTATTTGATGGCAAAAAACTATGAAGTTGCTTAAAGCAAGTGTTGGCAAACTTTTTCTGTGGATAGCCAGATAATAAATATTTGAGGCTTTACAGGTCATAAGGTTTCTGGAACAACTACTCAACTCTGCTGTCTTGTATGAAAGCAGTCATAGACAATACTAAAAGAATGAGCATGGCTGTGTCCCCCAAAAAGATTTATTTACAAAAACAGGCAACACTACAGGTGGAGTATAGTTTGCTGATCCCAGCCCTAAAGCTTTCTAGAACCTCAGAAGTTTCTAGATCCTAATAACCAGAGGCGGTAATGTAATTCTCTGTTGTCTGATGCTAGTTTCCCATCTTGGAATATGAATGAGAGTTTCACCACCTCTTGCCTCATTACAGCCAGGTAAACAATGCCAAATGACTCAGTTTTCGGAAATATCTGTTGCCTGCAACCACGTTCATGGTAAAATTTTAGAATACCTAGGGTTTCTAGTTTAGAATCACCTAGAGTTTCTGTAAATAACAGAATCTGACCCAGGTTAGCTAAAGCAAAAGGGAATTTATGGTAAAATTTTAGAATACCTAAGGTTTCTAGTTTATAATCACCTAGAGTTTCTGTAAATAACAGAATCTGACCCAGGTTAGCTAAAGCAAAAGGGAATTTATGGAAAGGATATTGTGACCCTCACAGGTCAGCTCATTTTTTAAGCAGAGGTCAGTTATCCTAGGCCATCTTTCTATTCCACTTGATATCAGGCTAGTTCATTGTACAAAATAATATCATACTGAAATGACCTGCACAGCAGGAAGTTGCAAGTACACTAGGTCCTTGGTCACATAAATGAATGCTGGATGATATAAATACCATCAAATATAGGAGCCTCATACCTCAGAGATGTTTCTGGGCGTCCGTCGTTCTGAGGCATATAAAAATATGTCCTTCCAAATGAAGGGCATGTTTCTATTCCTTTTGTGCCTTTCTAGCAAGAACAATGCTTGGTGGGCCTCTTTGGATGATTATGACAATAAGTCACAGTTGAGTGCCTTGTTTCAATCAAGTTACCGAATGACCACAATGCTGCTATCTCTGAATGGAACTGAGAGTGAAAGAAGTATCTCTAGGTAAGTTCAGGCTGCGGGGAAGTAGTCTGTGAATTGTCCCTTACGAAACAGTAAAGTCAGGGGTGCTTGGAGAGCCTGAGAAAGATTGGGATGTTGTATGGACTTGCATTAAAACAGGAAATTGAGACAGGGTAACACGTTTTTCTTCTGTGTGTCACAACATTATAATGTGCATACATATATATGCCATCATTATGTGGGAACTGAGTCAACATACCAAGTCAGCCCTGGTGCTTGTTATGGCTTTCCTGTTTCATCAGTTCAAAGCCCCAGTCCAACAGAACATATCATAAACACACAATAGTTTCATTATGAAGAGGATCAAAGTGAAAGAAAAGTGGCAATATTCTACTATATCTTCCTAAAAGGAGGAAAAATGGAATGCAAGAAAGCAAATATGTAATTTAATTTTTAAAGCTATTCTAAGTAAAGATATTGAGCTGAATGACTCCTAAACTAGGTATGAGGAACTTATTCTAACGTTACCATTGAGTTGTTTGCATATTCAATGTTTTTCCTCCCCTATTAAAAAACAAAACAAAAAAATCAATGAGTACTACTAACTTCCAGGCATGGGGAATTGAAAATCATAACTGATGTGACAACTATCAAGTATTATCTAGTTTTGAATATAAATGAAAATATTAGATTAATAATTCCATGAAACCACAGTCACCAATTACCTTCCTTCCTGCTCTGAGGTAATTAAAAGTAGGATTTTTATGTTCAGGGGATTGTATTCTTTCAACAGAGTCAGGCTTATGATAAGGCTTATATATTCATTTTCCTACCACCAAAACTGTTTATATTCCCATATGCACTGCCTTTTACCCATTGCTTTTTAAAATGCAGGATTTTTTTTAATCCAAAAAACATGGGATTGATCATATAATTTTGAGCTGAAAAGGACCTTAGCAATCATTGTCATTCCTTTCATTTTACAAATGAGTAAAAAGAAGCATGCTGAGGTTGAGTGACTTTACTAAGATTACATGGCTAGTTACTATCAAAACTCAGATTAGAAAAGCTATAGCTAATAATACCTGCTTGCCCTTGCAGTGGTTTTGCCAGGTGTGAACAATGAAGTCATTCCACCTACAGACTCTATCCTATCTAAGTCTTAAACTGACAAGAATAAATCCCAGTGGTTCATTACAAGTTACATCCTCCAAAAGGAATATTATTCAAACGTAGTTTGTGTAACGCTATAAACCTTATATGCTTGGGAAAGGGTGGAAGGTGGCTGGTGGTGGTGATAAACTTCATCCCATGGATGTCATCTTGAAGGTCTGCTTATCAGAATCACCACGAGGGCTTGTTAAAACATAGACTGAGGAGTCCTATCCCCAGAGTTTTGGGTTCAGTGGGTCAAGAGTGGGGCCTGAAAATGTGCATTTCTAACACTTTCCCAAATGATCCTAATGCTGCTAGGGGGGAAACCACACTTTCTGAACTGCTGGCCAGTCTCCCCCAGTCCATTGGGATGACAGCCTACTTTTTGTCTTTGTTTTTTTCGCTTCAGTTTCCAATGCTCCTGGATACTGAATTTGTTTCCATATGCTTCCAGAGTTGCTTTCTAAGCTCATGTCAAGCCTTGTCTTACTGTTTTTGAAATCACATCATGCTAAAAACCATTATTCCCCCAAATCCCTAAAATATAACACCTTTCTTTTCTCAGATTGGACACCTGAGCTCACTCAGGAAAAAAAAAATCACTTTATCCTCTGGACTTGAATTAGGTTGCCAGGTAATCTCAAGTAAAGGTTATTCCTTTCTATTGCTGTTGTCACAAGCCCTGCTTCTGCTCCCATTAAGTTGTGTGCAGTTTCTTATGTATTGTGTTGTCTTTCCAGGTGCTCTCAGAATACCACATGCTTAGTACTGTGTGGAAAAGTTTGGACAAGACTGTAGTTTCTCTTTTTTTTTTTTTTTTTTTGAGACAGAGTCTTGCCCTGTCGCCCAGGCTGAAGTGAAGTGCAGTGGCACCATCTTGGCTCACTGTAACCTCCACCTCCTGGGTTCAAGCAATTCTTCTGCCTCAGCCTCCCAAGTAGCTGGGACTACAGGTGTGCACCACCACACCCAGCTAATTTTTTTTATTTTTAGTAGAGATGGGGGGGCTCTCACCATATTGGCCAGGCTGGTCTCGGACTCCTGACCTCATGATCTACCCGCCTTGGCCTCCCAAAGTGCTGGGATTACAGGTGTGAGCCACCATGCCCAGCCTGTAGTTTCTCTTTATTTGATCTCAGATCCTGTGTAACTATCTTTGTACCTGATAAAAAAACTGATATATTTTTATTTGAATCAAAGGTGGTGGTTTGATTTACAAATATACATTGAATGATATATAAGTTCAATGTTAAGAGTAAAAAGATATAAAGATGAACAAGACATGGTACCAGCTCTTAGAGAGCCTTGAGGCTAATGTAGGAGACAAACATCTAAAAAGTAATTATATTTTACAAATGAAAAGCCTGTATATCACTGACTGTATATACAATAGATTTGATAATTTATTATACCAAAATGACTTATACTTCAATTTTCTTTAATGAATCAGCCAAATAGCTATTTATAGATAAATGATATCTATAAATGATATCTAAATATATAAACATATAATACTAGCCCATTCAACCATTACCAACTTTCCAAGGACAAATAGCCTAGTTAATGTGGGGGAATAAAAGTTCTTATTAAAGACTGTATGGAGGCAAAAATAAAGACTGCTTACTTCCTAGATACAGAATTTTACAATTTTATTATATATGTAACATGCATGTAATTCAGTACACAAAAATGCTATCATCTTGATAATATTGGAAAGCATTAATCTTTCATATTATTGCTTTTTCTTTAAAAAGACCCTCTCCAGTCATCCAGTGTCCTGAAGTTCCAACTGTCTTCTATTTAAATTCACTAGCTGCGGAGTACCTTTTGAATACCTTTTCTGCGTTCATGGAATTCCTGACCTTATGACTCTCAGACCCTTAACATTTAGCCTGAAATCTCCAACTCTTTTGCAGGTAGGGTATAGGTATGTGACCTTTCCCTAATCAGACACACCCATGGGCAACTGTGATTCGAAAAACCCGTAAAGTGAAGGAGCATGTGACATAGGGTGGCGGCAGAAACATCTCGCTTTTAGAATCTCAGAAGAGATTCTAATTTCCAATTCCCAATGTTAGCAGTGAATTTATGGTATCTCTGCCCAGAGATGACAACAGTCAAGGGCTCACTGGGGTAGTTCCACAGTGAAACTTGGGTGTAGTTTCTAATTGTATAGAATGAGTCAGGAAATCTGACATTTGACCAACAGGTATTCCAGAAGAAGAAAAATATTAAAGGGAAGAAAAATATGAAAATAACAAAAGAAAAGCTTCCCATACTAAAAGACAAGAGTTTTTGGATAAAAAGGCCTTTGGAATACCCAGTACAATAAATGTAAAAGTATTCCACTGTTGTACATCATCAACTTTCAGAATTCCATGAACAAACAGAAGATTCTAAAAACTTTTAGAGGTCATAAAGAGTGATATACAAAAGATCAGAATCAGAATAACATCAGATATCAACAGCAATGTTGAAAATTCAAAATCAATGAAATAACACCTTCAAATTCTGAAGAAAACTAATATTCAACCTGAAATTTTCTACCCTGTTAAACTAATCAACCAAGGGTGAGACTAGAATAAAACTATCAGATATGCAAGGTCTCAAAATTTTACCATTTATGCACTTTTTCTAAGGAAGCCACTAAAGAATGTACACTACCAAAACAAGGGAGTATATCAAGATAAATGACATAGGTTCCAAGAAACAGAGGGTCTAATACGGAAAGATGAAGGGAAATCCCAGGATAGTAACTCAATTCCAGACAATAGCCATGTAGCAACAGTCCAGATTAATATGGGATGATGGATGACTTTGGAAGACAGATCTCTGATTAAAATTAATGCATCTAATAGATTTCTGATACACTTGATTATGTGGAAAATAAGATGAGAAAGGACTTTATAGTTGTTAACATAGAAGAAATGAAAAAAATATAATTTAAGAAAACTACTGAGCGGGGAAAATCCAACAAAGTGAAAGTGGTACAAGAAGGTAACTTCTGTTTTATGTTATTAAAAGTTTTAGACACAATTTGATTTTTTAAATTTTGTGAATTTATCATTTGTTTAAAAATAAGAATTAATTTTAAAAACATTATGTGGTAGCAGAGACCATATCCTTGACCCCAATAATTTCAATGGGGTAATGGGGACATGTGGCATCTTCAAATTATCCCAAGTATCCAATTTGCCCACTCATCTATAATGTAGACTGACCTTAAGCATATTACAATAAAGAAGCCATGTTTTTCCTCTCTCATTTAGAATAATAAGCCACTGAATATTCATTAACATTAAAGGCCAGCAGCCAGAAAACCAGTAAGCAGCATGCAGGGAACTATGACATACTTAGCTCTTCAAACCATTTCTTGATTACAGGTAAGTACTAGGCATCTGGAGACTAGGCTATATAATGATAGTAACCATCACTGGTAATTCTGTAGCATAAGTAAGAGTCCAGTTTTCCACCAGCTTCAATAAGAAATCACAATGATTTGTAAATAAACTATTTATTCCTAAAAATGAAAGTCCCAAAGAGGTTTGTAGTTAAAATGGATTTTAAAAAGAGAGGCAGAAAAAAAATGGTGTGCTAGCTTACTTTTCGGATTTTAGTTGATGCAAAAGAAAACATTTAACTTGGGATAACATGTACTAGAACAAATTCTTGTCAGCATTGCTATATGCAACATTTACATAACACTGTGCAGAGATATTTTACAAGATGAACATTTTAAACACATGACATTTGTGGAGGTTGCATGGGAGAAGTAGCACTTATTGCCCCTGGACTTTTTCTGCAAATCCAGATTTGCTGTATTCAGATTTGCTGTTGTTCTGTCTCTATAAATCAGTCCTACCACAGCCAAGCAGCAATTATGGCTACAATAGCTGCTGAATGCCCTTGTGTGCATTCAACCACCTTTACATTTCCCCACAGTAAGGGATGTCACTATATTTTAAATTATTAACATTAGCAAGGGGAATAGGGTGTTTCAGAGGACTTGTAACAGTACATAAACAATGACATCTGTAAAGAAGAAAAATGGATAACAAAGAACCAGAACAAGAAAAGCTTGCAAAGTACCCATAAGGATAACAGCAGGAATGTATCTGAAAATATGGCCTCATTTCCATAATAAGCTACCCTAATGTTTTCTGTTACAATGAGGGCTTTACCTTAAAAGATCCTACCAAAGAAAGAAAGAAGAAAACAAAGTACTAGCATAGATTCTAGCTGAGGTAAAGAAAGTCAAATGGAAGAAATTAAATGTAAGAATTACCTTTTTTGGGTTATATTCATATATACCTTAATAAAGCTTTTTTTCACAGCCCTCTCCCAGTCCTCTCCTGTCTTCAAAATAGTTTGGTGGTCTACAAGTTCTAAAAGCTGGTATTTCTAGCATATGCATTTTATATATCAACATATATATATTATGCTAAAATCTGTAGTCTTGTTAACTGAGCTTACAAACTTCAAGATACTCTGTTGAAGGGAAACAATGCTTATGTCCTGGATAAAATCCAGTCTCTCAAACTGGGTAAGAAGAATTTGAGATAAGGAATTAACTTGCCAAAGAAAACACAGAGAAAAGATGTCTTGTGTTCTGCCAAATAGAGGATATGCTATCAAGAAAGAAAGAAAGAACTTTCTAAAACTTTTGAAACAAAAACAGCGAGTACTGCTTGGTCTCAGGATGAGTATGAAAAAAAATAGAATTCTTTATATATGGTAAGAAGGGAATCCCCAAATATTGTTTGTTCACAGGCTCAAATGAATAAGGAAGTCATATTTCCAGTGAAATGTTCATGCTTACATTTTCCACATTTTAAGAACATCAAAGAGTCAGAAAAAGCCCAGAGAAAAACAAAAATAACAATGAAGGGTACAAGACAAGAACTTAAATTGCAATTTTGTGGACAAAGTACTATATTAAAAATTTCGAGAAAAATTAAAGGTTGGACCTGAGGAAAAAAGTCACTGTGGTCATAATTTTCCATCTCCAAGTCTAAAGAAAACAGAATAAGGGCAAATAGTTAAAAAAAAATTACATTTAGATAAGTCATAAAATTTCCTTAAAGAAAATCAATAAAACAATAGTCTACGCTAGTAAGAGGTTTTGAAATGATTGGAATTCAATAATTCTCAGAATGAGGTAAGATTCTTCAATGCAGTTACCGTCCATTTACCTATCATCTCATGGCTTTTTTTTTTCACAGCCCTCTCCCACTACTCTTTCCTATCTTCAAAATAGTTTGGTGGTCTACAGTTCTAAAAGCTGATATTTCTAGCATAAAATTTGCTGTTCTTCAGTTTTTATTAATTAGAAGCTAATAGAATTCTATCTCTAGATTTACAGTTTTAAAAAGTTTTATTTTGGCACCCTGGAATATATGTAGCCTATTTGGCATAATATGTGGCCTAATCAGAAATTCTGCTATCAATTTCTCCACTGTATTTTTGAAAAATTATGTACAATTGTAAATTTGAAGGACATTTTTTCAAGAGCAGACTTAGAACAAAGGTAAGAATACATATATCAAGTCTTGATTCCTTAGCTTAGGGAATGCAGAACAGATCATAGGCAAGGACTGTCAGTGGCAGACAACTAATACTTAAGTGACCACTATGTATCAGGTCCTTTACAAGTGATATCTTTTAAAAAATATAATATTTTAGTTTTAAAAAAATTTAATGGACACAATAATCGTACATATTTATGGGGGTACATAGTGATGTTGCAACACATAAAACATATAGTGATTAGATCAGGGTAATTAGCATATCCATCACCTCAAAAACTTATAATGTCTTTGTTTTGGAAACATTCAGTATCCTTCTAGCTATTTGAAACTATACAGTATTGTTAACTGTAGTCATCCTACAGTGCTACAAAACACTAGAACTTATACCTCCTATCTAGTTGTAATTTTGTATTTCACAACTTTGAAGTAGGTGTAATTACCCTCATTTAGACTGTACCTGTATGACACAAATTATTTTCATTTTACAGATGAGGAAACTGAGACGCAGAGAAGTAACTTGTCCAAAGTCCATAAGGTTGTAAGACTCACAACAAGAACTAAAATTTGGGCCTATTTAAATCTTATACTTCTGGTACTATACTTGTTCAAAGGTTTGAAAAGAAGAGCTGTAATTTTTATTATTTCTCAAGAATTTGTAATGCTTTCTGTTGTAACTGTGCTTTCAACTTACAGGAGTTGCATTTTTGGTAAAAGACAAAGTGATTTAACTTCTAGGTTTGTTAGATCTGTAATTCAGAGGCAACGGCAGGCTTATATTTCTACTACTGCTTTCCAAACCTACTTACTTTATAAATAGTCCTGTTGCTTTTTTAATTCACTTTTTACCCTAATATTATTAATCAAGTTTAACTTTGAAATCTCCATCTTTTATGTGGTAACTCTCAAGGCTATCCACTCTCATTTTCCTTTGTAAATTTATTCCTGTTCAGCCAATTTCATTAAGGGCAGCTTTAATTTTAACATTTTATAGTATTTTCGAAGTGCATTGATAATGGCTTATCAGGCTGGTAAGTACATTAGAGATTTCTATTGGGAGCTATCAGAGTTGTTTAACATCCAACAATTTTACCACAGTGTAATTGTTACAGATGTCTTAAGTTTAACGTATACTTTTTAATTGAAATTTAGCAATTAGCAGACATGAATTTATGCAACAAGTCTTAATATGTTTAACGTGGAGAATAGTGAGATGCATATTTGATAATTCACTGCCGTCTGCATCATCTCTATATTACAAAATTTCATTTCAACCGTTTACTATTTAACTTACAGAACAAAGGGAGTTATCTTAGATAACTTGTAATATGCTGGGATATGTTCCAATTCACGATATAGGGAGAAAAAAAGTGTCCAGAGCCCTTAGAAGAAAATACTTTGAATTTAAATGTGACACACACATTGAACCCACGTGACACGCCAGGCAGGCAGTGGAAGTCAAATGCATTTGTTTTTGTTACATCCATCAGGGAGATCTCTTTCACAATTATGGGAGAGGCCTGTTCTTCCACTCCCACAGCTGAAGTTTGGGACAAAGTCTGAGAAAATCCCAGGCACCCGCGGCTCCTATCGAAGCCGGCACAGGGCAGAGCGCATCTTCCCAGGTTTCAGCCTTCAGATTGCAGGCCTCTCTAACCCGCGGAGCGCCTGAGAAATAAGAGCTATTCCAAGGAGGGGCCCTGGGTCTTCACAGACGCTTCATAAAGGTGTGCGTCCGGCCAAGGAAGGCTGGCGGCACAGCGGCGGCGACAAGTCTCCATACATTCTTCAAGCAGTAGTGGCTGGGTCTGGGTACCCAACCGACCAGCCGGAGACGCCAGAGGCCAGAGAACGAAGTCGGAAGCCCGCGCCCGGAGACAACCGGGATCCCACTTAGCTCCGCGCGGTCCCCGCCTCGGCCGGAAGGGGGCGTGGCCTAGGGCCGGCGCGGCGAGACCCGCTGCTGAGTGGGGGGATCCTCCCGGGCCCCGGCCGCGCGTTTCCGGCGCGCTCCCCCGCGCCCTCCGTCCTGTGGTCTCGCCCGCCCCTGCTGCCATGTTGGATTGTGCGGCCGCCGCCGCTGCTGCGGGAAGGTTGGGGGAGGAGTTGGGAGTTTAGCGCAGTCGCCGGAGTGCGAGGACAACGACCATCCGGCCCTAGCCTGACCCGGCGGGAGCTGGGAGCCCCCTTCTCTCAGCGCGGCCCGAAGGTGGCTCGCTGTCAGCGCCTGCGTCCCTCGACCTCCTCCTCCTCCTCCCCGCGCCGGAGGAGCTGCGAGATGCAGCGCCTCTGACTCCGCTCCTCCCAGACCCTGTCACCGAGAGGGGGAACGAGCTCTAGTCCACTCGCCGGAGGAGACGGCCCTGGACTCCCAGCCCCGCCGGCGAAACCATGAGCTCCGTCCAGCAGCAGCCGCCACCGCCGCGGAGGGTCACCAACGTGGGGTCCTTGCTGCTCACTCCGCAGGAGAATGAGTCCCTCTTCACTTTCCTCGGCAAGAAATGTGTGGTCAGTAGCCAAGACCCGCGTCGCCACCCCTGACGTTACTTCACGGGCCCGGGCTTGGGGGCCGGGAAGTGGGAGTGGGGAAGGAGGCGGGAGCCGAGTGGGTAGGGTCCCGCTGTCGGCCAGGCCTCCCGCCGGCCTCGGCCCCAACCCGGGCCGGGCGCTGGCGCCCTAGCCCTGCTCCCTGGGTGCGAGCCGGGGCGGTCGGGCGCCGCCTTCCCGAGCTGCTGGAGAACAAGGGAGTGTCACCTCCTCAGGCCTGTCCTCCAGCCTGGCCGAGCCTCGGTCCGCGCTCGTGCTACTGGTTAAAACTTTACTCTCCGGCCACAAGGGGATTTTTTTGCACGAGCCGCTTGGTCCCAAAAGCTGGGCCCTTGTTCTAGCTCTCACTTCACTTCCTACTGCTTGATCTGGGGGTACCTTCCTTAACAATGCCAGGTTTGAGGAGTGGATAGATCGCGGAAGGAAGGTGGTTTTTAATCTCGCATTAAGATTCCAGGAGGGAGTGAAGTCGAGTACAAGATCTTGGGCTCTCTTCGGATTAGAGAGAGGGCAAGAAATGTTACTGCTCCTCGTTGAAGAGAAACAAGATTTATTTCTCCAGCAACCTTGCCTAGGCCTGGTTTCTACTCCTTCCCACTGATTTTTTCCCCCATTGATGGGAGCGGGTGCCGCTCTCCCCGCAGCCATGCGCAGGGAAACCTCAGTCTCTGGTAGTTCTTGGCTTTTGGGGCCGAGAATGATTCTTAGTTTGGTGCTGTGCGGCCAATTCCAACCCCAGATGGCCGGTTGGGAGCGAGCAGTTCTGCTGTGGGAAGGGGAATGTGTGTTGTTGACGGAAGCATTCATTACATTGGCTGCTGGCACTTCTGGGGGTGGGGAGGTTCTGCTTTGTGGTGTAGGCCTTTTCGGGATCATACTGCGGTGACTGGGTTGAAGTGTGGTTTGTTGAAATACTGGCTGGGTCTCTTTCCACTTTGCTTGCTAGCACCTGCAGAGTATGTGCCACTGGAACCCAGAAAACACGGAAATTTCAACAGAGCAATACCATTTTATAACTTTTTAAAGTAATGTTAGGAATGCCAAACCAGATTTCATCTGCTGCTTTAAGAAGTTAGGATTAGAGAATTTCTGGAAAGTTCTCAGATTAATTGTTAACTTCATAGGAGTCCACCCTTTGTATCTTGTGCTGTCCGGTTGGAGATTGAATCGTTCCATTCAATTTCAGATTCGTTTCATATTTCAGAATTTAGACCTTAGGGAACATTTAGTTTACTGATTGGAAGAATGAAACAAGAATAATGGCTCTAAGAATTTGGGGTAACAACTTTAAAGATAAGCAAGCTCCTCCCCATCCACACACGCTTTTTTTCAACAAATGAGAAAACTGAGACAGTGAGCCCAAGTCATACAGCAATTTAATAATGTAACCAGAACTAGAATACCAGGACTCCTCATGCCTAGTCCCTTCCCGTTGTACTTTGCACTACGTCATGTTGGTTTAGAAGGGTATTTTTTTTTCTTGTTACTGATTTATTTTTAAAAGTGGTGTTAAAGGAATAACCACTTTGCCTTTTTCACCAAAAACTAATACAATTAAAATACTAGATTCTTAAAGCGCCACTAATGTTTGGGAATGTTCAATTTAGGAAAATCTCCAGCACTTTGAATGGTAGTTACCTCCAATGAAAAAAAGTTCGGTTGCTGGTTTACTATATTAGCTATGTAATCTGTATCAAAAAGGAAGTAGATTTACTGTGTTCTACATACCAGACGCGTTAGGCAGGAAGGACATTACATTTATACACAAGTATATTAATTGTTCCTGTGCTTACCTATAGCTTTACTGGTTTCAAAAAAGACAGATGGGAAAAATACTGTGATAGAGAAAAATGGTGTTGCACGTTGCGTAGCATAAGTGGATTGTTGAATAGGCTGTCTGTATTCAGTGCTTAATTTCTTCATGCCATCTTTTATTAATCAACTTTACCTTTTGAATTTCTGTCATTTAAAACCACACTGTTTCCGTTGCCTACTCTTGTGGGATGAAGTCATTGCAAATACTGATTTTAAAATTTGAAGTCTCTAGTTAATAGAGAGCAAAGTAAAAGTGATATTTTAATTTTTAAAATAATCTTTTCCTCCCTTTGCTGATTGTGCAGTTTTTTGTTTGTTTTCTCTTGTTGTTTAAAACATTACTGAAATATATTGTCTCATAATTAATCCAGCAATAAAGTTTACAGGTCAGACCAAATGTGTTAGACAGAAGTATACCCAAAGCTCTATCCAAGAATTCAGGAACTGAAACAGAAGTAATTATAGTCAGAGCTTTGGAGAAGCTTCATTTTTTCTTTCATTCAACAAACATTTATTGACTAAATATTGAGGTCAAAATCTGGAAGGGCTGAAAATTGTCTTCAGGGAGCTTACTAGGTCTAAAAAAGGAAATGTGTAAACAGAAAAAAAGTCAGTGCTTCAGAGTGATACGTAAGAGGCTACTTGTTACAATAGAAAATGCCTTGGCTTTGTATTCAGCAAACGTGGGTTCAAACTGGGGGTCACTTTGGACAAGTTTCTTAAGCTTCCTATCATAGATTTGGTTTTCTCATCTGTCAAACAAGGATGCTATCTCATGGGGTAGTTGTGTGGATTAAGACTGTGTAAATATATGGAAACTATTTTTATGAAGGTTTAGAGGATTGAAAGAATGGTGGGAGAGAGGATGAGTAAAAGCCTTTTAGAATGGATGATAACTGAATATTTATATTAACAGATACTCCCCAGGTTGATGAGAGATATGAAACAGCTTGAAAAATTAGGAGAAGTTTGTTAGGGAGCAAGGAGGGCTTCTTCTTGGGCTCTCAGATTTAGGCATGCATTGGAATCATTGTGGAGATTATGAGAAATGCATATATCTAGGCCCAATTCCTAGATAATATTCAGAATCATTGGGTCTGAGGTGAAGCTTGGCCATGTCTATCTTTAGCAAGCTTGACAGAAGATTCTAATGTATGTCACAGTTTGAAAACCACTTCTGAAGTCCATGCTGTCTGATAGGATAATCCTTGAGCACGCTGAAAATCTTAATAGATTTTTCTTCAATTTTTGATCTATACTTTGCGAATCGAAGCTAAATTAAACCAAATACTTTAAGTATAGCATTTCTCCGACCTCTTAAGATCTCAGTGCACATTTCACAACTAAGAAGGAGGTGCGGTTGAGGAAGTATTGCACTATTTAATGGGTACTCACGAGATCATATTTGACTTAGAAAGTTTTCAGGGGAAAGGTGTCGGCAGTGTAGAAGGTGGATTGAGGATTGTGAGGGAAAGACAAAGGAAATCAGATAGTTGTTTTATAGTAGTACTAGCGAAATATGAGGGCCCGAATTAAGAGAGTGCTTTGGGAATTCAAGGACAATTAAAGTCTCCAGTAGAAATTAGTCCCAGTTATATATGGAAGGTGAGGGAAGGTAATTTCAATAAAGGCAGGCATTATAACCACAACAGAAAAAGTACACAGAAACATATTTTCATTTGCTGCAAATATGCCTAAATGCTAATGAGACTGTTGATTGGTGATTGGCTTCATGGAGGAGCAAGCCTATTGTTTTACTGCAGTTTCTAAAAATATATTTTGTGAAAATTGAGATTTCATTGTAATATGTAAATATATGATAGGTACT
Organism: Sapajus apella; assembly: GCF_009761245.1. Classification (NCBI taxonomy): domain Eukaryota; kingdom Metazoa; phylum Chordata; class Mammalia; order Primates; family Cebidae; genus Sapajus; species Sapajus apella. The sequence goes on from NW_022436947.1 coordinate 17,432,923, forward strand.
TTTATACAAATAGTTCTGATGCCATTCATTAGCTGGTAGTATTATGGGAGAACAATTTAAGAAGGTTATAAACAAGGTTACTAAGTTAGATATGTTGTCTTTCATGTGGTGTGACTGAATTAATTTTGTATAAAGAATATGTGCAATCTTGCTAAGTGGAGTTCAACATATATAGTGCTGAATAAGTGACCAACTAGGATTAGGAAAAAATAAGACATTAAACCATGCCTCTACAACCATCTCTGGTCTATATGGATTTGAGCTGTTACTAACCATTATCTTTCCCTGCCATACTCACCTGGTTTGTTGATTTTCGAGATTTAGTGATACTTAAACCATTTTATTAATCAACTTTAATCTTTATATCCTTTAATTCCTCAGCACTTATTTTAACTTGCTTATTTTCTTTAGTTTCCGCCCCCCCCCACTTTACATATAATTCTTGGAGATAGACTTTATGCGTATGTAGTCTTCTATAATTTTTATAACTTCTAGCACACAGATCAGTGAATACTTATTGATTAAATAGTTATAATTGCTCACTTGTTTATTTTTTAGGAGCTTATTCTGCATTTTTCATTGTTTGATCAGGTTAAGACCTTCAGTTTCTAATGCATATGGTATCTGGACTTTAGTCTTCATTTATTAAGCAACCAAAGTGGTTCAATTATTTTTGCTGAACTAATATAGGTGCTAATAGTTGTCTAACAGTAGTTTCTGTTCTAAATCAGACCATTTGGATAGGGATTCTTAAATAGGCATAGAGAGGAAGACATACATATAGGGATCATTGTATTATTGATAATGGCCTGAGTAAGGAAGGCACCACTGGTGGAAAGTTTGGGCTGGGAATATATTTCACCTTGAGTAGTAAGGAAAGATAAAAGTTAAAATTCACTGGATTTGGAATATACAAAGATGAGAAGATAAACTTGTGTAGTATAGAGCAAAAAGATTAGCACAAAAAGGTATGTGATGCAGGGTAGCTGTAAGCACAAGAAGAGATTCAGAAGCATTCAACAGGGTTGGATTATGAATTTTGTTTCTGGTTATTCTTAGCTCTGTAATATAGGAAAATTTCTTAACTAGTCTCAGCCTTCGTGTCCAGATTTGTAAAGTGGGCTTAGTAAAGGATTTTTAAAAGTAATACAATAATTATGGAAAGTGCTTAGAGTTCATAACACAAAGTATTATGGGAGTTTGGAGGAGCATATGAAAGGAAGTTGTTATTAATACTATCCAGTGCTCAGTTTAGGTTTTCTGTTATTGTCAGGGAGGATTTAGAGTAAAATTTTCAACTCTATATTGTATTTGTTTTGACGTAGGTACATTATTTCTAACAATTTTAAAGTCAGTTAATTGTAGAGTGTGTAAATTAAAAGATTAAAAGTTGAGGAGAAGCTTGAATATATCTCTTTGGGAGTGTCTGGGCAGCCTGAGAGGAAGAAAGGGCTCCTGATGAAAAAACTAGGAGTTCTTGTATTTTAGTCCATGCTCTGTTACCATAAATTGTGAATGTGAATAGGAATTTTTGCATTCCTTTTTCTTTCTGTTGCCCAGGCTGCAGTGCAGTGGCACGATCTTGGCTCACTGCAACCTCTTCTAGTGGCACATGCCTGTAGCACCAGCTACTTGGGAGGCTGAGGTGATTCTCCCGCCTCAGCCTCCCAAGCAGCTGGTGCTACAGGCATGTGCCACTAACCCCTGGCTAATTTTTGTATTTTTAGTAGAGTCAGGGTTTCACCAGCCAGGCTGGTCTTGAACTCCTGACCTCAGGTGATCCGCCCTCCGGGGCCTCCCAAAGTGCTGGGAATACCGGTGTGAGCCACAGCGCCCAACCATCTCTGCCTTCCTGAACTTCACTTTTCTAATTTGAAAATGAAGGGTTGGACAAGATAACTCTAGTCCTCCCAGCTTTAATGCTTAAGCAGTTTATTCTAGATGCCAGGGACTCTAGCAGGGAAAGAACAGCCCTAATGTTAAGAGACAAAAATAGCGTATGTCTAAGCAAAATATAGATAATCCCAAATTATTTCATTGAAAACTCCTATTTTTAATTCAGCTTTTTAAATAGCCATTTCACTTTTAAAACACCAAGGTGAACAGAATTAAAAGGCATTAGTAATAGAATTATCAACTCTTAGCTTAGAATTGTTATTATTTGTAATTATAATGTATTTTGGGTTATTAGAAGCTGTTTTTTTGATTAAGATGGGAGTTATTTTTAACAATTTCTCTTTTGTTAACCAATTCCATCTAGAATCCAAATTCTAGATAAAATTGTATTAGTGATGTTATAGGTGTTACATGTTGCAGCTTATTTTCCAATATTACAAAAATAGGTTTTTAGTTTAAGTGATAGAGTTACTAGTTATAGTGAATTGACTTGACTTGGTTATTTTAGAGACTGATTCAAAATTGAGGTTACTATGTGGATTCATTCATGGGATTAAAATAATCTTTGCTTTTTTAAAAAAAATTTTAATGCATGGGACAACGTCCTGGAATTATGGCTTATGATGTCAGTGAATTTTGTGTTCCTGAAACAGCATACCAGAGACACTAGAACCTTTGACAGAACTTTTCTGAAACCTAAGTGAATGTGTAAATTAGGCAGGCTTTTAACATGCCAAGGGCTAAGTTTTGTCTTTTACTCTCTTTCTTGCATACTCAACCTCTGTTCTTGCTGTGCTCTGGATATTAGAAAGCACAGTTCTTAGGAAATATGTGACTGGGCCCTCTGAGCAGTGTCTCCTATACCAAGTTCTGCCAGTCACTCTTTGGCATCTCTCTGTTGTGAACAGTTGTAGGGATTTTATTTAAAATACAGTGTTTTTTTTTTTTAAGCTATCTTTTACTTAATGTAAAAATTGTATCTATAAGTAATATCAAATTACAGAGTATAGAAATAAAGTCTTGATTAGAAAGTAGGTTTGATTAGGACATTCAAGATTCCTCATAACATATAGAATTGGAGCTGCTTAAGCGTTGGCCGAAGTACAGAGGAGCCGGGTTCTACTTGTTTTGCTGCTGAGCCACACTCCTACCGTATATATTAGTATTCTAGTCTTCTATAGTAAGATTTTCTAAAAGTCTTTATAAAAATTGGAAAGAGCAAGATTTTCCAAAGGAAACACATGCTTGTAGTAGTCTCGCTTATTTCACTTTTGTCCATATCCTATAGATTTTTAAAATAAATCATCTTAATTGAAGTATGATGGTAGCCCATTCTAGTTTTGAGTAGAAAAACAAATTTTAAAAGAGCAGATAGGAGTTGAGCTCCAAAACCAAAACAGAGCTCTCTATCAGAATGCTTGTCTGGAAGTCATAGCTTTGTTAATAGTGTTCACTGTTACTATAAACGTTCTAGAAACAAAACAAGTTTATACATTCTTAGTCACAGTAATAGACTATACATTGTTAACTATAAACATAATTCTTATTGATCACCTAGCATTATTGATAGATTCTTGGAAACTGTGACTTTAGGTAAAACACAACACATAATGAAACCAGTTTTACCACAGGGTAATTGATATAAACAAGAGTTAAGTTTCTATAGCATATTTATAGTCACAGATGTATCACCAAACTTCTAAATAAGACCAAAAACACTTCTAATATTATTTATTGAAATAAATGTGAGCCGTAACACATTTAAGAAAGTAATAAAAACAAGGTAATTATTTACCCAGTTACTTCACTTAAGTCTGGGGTAGCTGGAGCCTATCCTGACAGCTCAGGTTACAAGGCAAGAACCAGCCCTGGATAGGACATCATCCCATCGCAGGGTGCACTCACACGTAACACCCACACTCACTAATCCTGGGATAATGTAGACACACCAGTGAAACTTATGTGCATGTTTTTGGGATGTGGGAGGAAATCCTAGTACCCATAGATGTGGGGAGTACTGGCAAACTCCACACAGACAGTGGCCCCAGCTGAAAATTGACTTTTTTTTTCTCATCAAAGGAAAATAATGGGCTGGGTGTGATGGTTCACACCTTTAACCTCAGGGCTTTGGGAAGCTGAGGCAGGAAGATCACTTGAAGCCAGGAGTTTGAGACCAGCTTGGGTACCATAGACCTAATCTGTACAAGAAAAAGTAGCTGGTTAGTGGTGGCTTATGCCTGTAGTCCCAGCTACTCCAGAGGCTGATGCAGGAAGTTCACTTGAGCCCAGGAATTCAGGGATGCAGTGAGCCATGATGATGGCATGGCATTCCAGCCTGGGCAACAGAGCAAGACCTGTTCTCTTAAAAAATAAATAAATAAATAAAGTTACGATGAACGGGCATTCAATGAAATGACGTTGAACAAAAGGATGTTATTTGAGCATCTACTGTATTAAGTATTTAGTAATTAGAAGACATTTTGCATACTTAATCGTATTCATAAATACAGTGTAATACAAAATAAATCTTATTTATTGCATCTATGTTAGTAGTTTCAGAAGTATTAGAGAGTTATAGTGATATAATAACATATAGGAGAGTAAAATTAATTAGAAAACATCATTTTCTCTTTGGAGTGAAGGCATTGTAGAGGAATTGTAACCCTTTTTTAAAGAGACCAATTAATTAAATGTAGAGTAATGTTGAAGAGGTAAATACAAAAAAGCCCCTTAGGCAAATGTGATAAAATGAAATATATATATATATATAAAAGATAATATATATATATATGTCTGACATATATATGAGTTATATATGACTTAATCATCTTCTTTACTAATACATAAATGGATGCATAAACTAGTTAGAAACTAAAATAATTTTTATTAGTAAAACATAGTCAAGTCTTGAGGACTTTACTGAGCATATAACAACCCCCAGTATCTTGGAATATGAGGGAGTGGTAAGGAAAATCCAGGGTTTACCCCATCAGTTATTCACAGTATAGCTGAGGAAGACAAAAATTAGGCACAAAAAGATAATATGCTGTAAACTAGCTGTAAACACACACACATGCACACGCACACACACACACAGTTTGAGTAATAGGAGAGATAGGTATATCATTGTGGGACTTGAATATAAAGACCTTAAATAGCCTATAGAATTGATGTCAGAATAAAGGAAGCAACTTATCAGGTATAGATTCTCTACTACTTATGACAAATTATGTCCTGATTAATCTGTTGTAAGTTGAAAATACTGTAGTCAGAAATGCATTTAACACACCTAACCCACCAAGCATTATAGCTTAGCCTAGCTTTCCTTAAATCTGCTCAGAACATTTACAATAGCCAACAGTTGGGCAACATCATGTAACACAAAGCCTGTTTTATAATAAAGTGTTGAATATTTTACATAATTTATTGACTACATTACTGAAAGTACAAAACTAAATGGTTGCATGGATACTCAAAGTATGGTTTCTACTGAATACATATTGCTTTCTCACCATTGTAAAGCTGAAAAATTGTAAGTAGAACTGTCATTAGTTGGGGAGTGTTTATGTAGGGAAATGTGTAAACGAAAGTTTGGGACAGGAAATGTATATAAAATTTTAGGAGGTACTGAGTAGACTGGTTGGCTAGAATTGAGAATGATACTTGCTTGGGCAGATAGTGGATGGTAAGTTTGAAGAGTAAATGGAGGCTAGATTTTAGAAGATCTTTGAACTTCAAATCTTAAGAATTGAATTTTATTCCCTAGACAGTAAGGAAATACTAAGATTCCTTCAAAAAATTTCAAGATAGGAAGAATCTGGAGAAGGGGAAAATTGGAAATTATTATTCACAGTAGAAATAATTGAGTAATAGTTTAATGTTTACTAAATTTCTTATTTATTGGTTCAGCACATCAGATCTAACTAAGAAACCTGGATCGTGGCAGCTTCTAGAGCAACCTTGTCTAACCTGTGGCCCAGGACGGCTTTGAAGGTGGCCCAACACAAATTTGTAAACTTTCTTAAAATATCGTGAGATTTTTTTTTCTCATCAGCTAGTGAGAGTGGTGTTAGTGTTAGTGGATTTTGTGTGTGGCCCAAGACAAATCTTCTTCCAATATGGCCCAGGGAAGCCAAAAGATTGGACATCTCTATCTATAGCAAAAAGCGGACTAAGTCCTTGATCTGTGTATCCATGGCAGACACCAGCAATCACAGCACTTTTTTCCTACTGAGTTAAGACATGGTCTCTGACTACTTACCGTATTCATAGAGGCAACCACAAGTTCACAATAGATGAAATCTAATTGTCATTCCAAGGCTAGATAGCAGAAACATTGTGAAGAAAAATTTGGCAATATTTAATTGACTTGTGAATTCTGGATGACAACAGAACCTCATACTAGAAATGACTAGATAATAGGAACTAGAGCTTTGGACTCTGGTGTTGATTATTGCGGCTGTGGGAGTGGAATTAGATCTGTGAAGATGTCAAGCTCAGGATTACAGAGGGGAACAGTCTAGCTCATGTTTTACCTGGCCAGCATTGGAAGAGAATGGCTTTGGCTAAAGAGTTGAAAGTGCTGTTCTCTTTAATTTACTAATAAAAATGGTATAAATATCATTCTGCAACTTTTTCACTTTTATTTATATATATTTTATGTATTTCCATGTTCATTTATATCTGTTGCATCCTTTTTATTAATACATTACTACCTTACATCAAGTTATATTTATGGGTAATTTATTAATCTATATTGATGGGTATAACAGTTTTCTTTTTTTTTTTTTTTTTTTTTTGGAGACGGAGTTTCGCTCTTGTTACCCAGGCTGGAGTGCGATGGTGCAATCTCGGCTCACCGCAACCTCCGCCTCCTGGGTTCAGGCCATTCTCCTGCCTCAGCCTCCTGAGTAGCTGGGATTACAGGCACGCGCCACCAAGCCCAGCTAATTTTTTTTTTTTTGTATTTTTAGTAGAGACGGGGTTTCACCATGTTGACCAGGATGGTCTTGATCTCTTGACCTCGTGATCCACCCGCCTCGGCCTCCCAAAGTGCTGGGATTACAGGCTTGAGCCACCGCGCCCGGCTGACAGTTTTCACTGTAGACAGTCTCACACTGGTGAAGACATCTCATTGTTCAACTCATAGTTTTTAGAGATGTTGAACATCTCTTCATGGTCTATTGGCCATTTATATTTCTTCTATGAATTGCCTCTTCTTGTCCTTAGACCAATTTTCTATTGGATTATTTGTGTCTGTTTTAGTGATTTGGGGGAGCCCTTTATGTACTAAAGATAATAATTCTATATTGTAGGTTTTTTTGGTGGGTTGTCACTTGTCTTTTGACAGGTATTTGTTTTTGTTCATTATACAGGTTTAAGATCTTTTGTAGTTAAATGTAAAAATCTTTTTATTATCATATCAAGTTCCCTGGCTCAGAATTGCAAAAATATTTACTCACATTTTTCTGGTTTTATTTTGAATGTTTAATCTTTAATCTTTCTGGAAGTGAATTTGGAAAATGAGTATAACAGAAATTCAGCTTTATATTTTATAAATGGCTAGTTATACCAACATCATTTATTGAACAATTTATTTTCTCCTACTCATATTGAAATGCTACTTTTATAATTTACTAAATTACAGGAAATACGTAGACCAACCTTTTCCAACCCATGGTCCATGAACTACACATGGCCCAGGATGGTTTTGAATGCAGCCCAAAAATTTTATTAAGCAGTCTTAAAACATTATGAGATTTTTTTTTTTTTTTTGCAATTTTTTTTAAAGCTCATTAGCTATTTGTTTATTTCTTGGCCAGTATACTGGATTTTAATTAGTGTAGCTTCATAATGATGATAAAATTTGATATGAGTATGTCTCTTATTAGTCTTCAGTATATTCTGGCTATTTTAATATGCATATGCTTAGTGTTTTTTTTTAAGGCCTTACCCTCTACCAAAAAAAAATTGGTTTGATTTGGAATAGCATTGGATTTGTGGATTAATTTGGGAAGAATTGACATATTGAGGCTTTCCATTGGAAAGCAATAATTTTTTATTATTTGTCTTGTTTCCTTCTGTAGTTTTATAATTTTCTTATATATACTTCCCATTTCTTTAACATTTTTTTGAAATATAAAATAATACCCAGTTACAGCCATGTATCACATAATGGTGTTTTAGTCAATGATGGACCACATATAAGGCCCCATAAGATTACAATCGAGCAGAAAAATCCCTATCACCCACTGATGTAGCCTTACCGACCATTATGCTATACTCTTCCCATGTTTTTTACTTCTACAAATGTTATAAATTTCATGATACATTTTTATAGTTTTTGCAGTACAGTTTCACTTATCTTTTAAAGAAATTTAAATAGTAAGGAAAAAAACCTATATTTATTCACTTTGTTATCATTTCTGGTACCCTTAATTTATCTGTCTAGATCAAGGTTTTTCTCTGGTATCATTTTCTTTAAATGAGAAGTATTTTCTTCTTTCCTTATTTTAAAAGGTTTCCTGTAATGCAGGTCTTCTACTTATAAATTCTTTCAGCTTGATTTAACTGAAAAAGTCTATATTTTACCCCAATTCTTGAAAGACATTTTCTCTGTGTATAGAATTATAGGTTGATAGGTTTTTCTTTCTGTTATTTAAAGATACCATTGCTCCAGTATCTTCTGGTTTACATTATTTCCGACAAGGAATCTGCTGTTGTTTTTTTCTTTAATCTTCTGTACACAATGTATCTTTTTTTCTCTGTTTTTCTGATTTTTCTCTTTATTACTCATTTGAAGGGATCTGATTATGCTGTGCCTTCTTGTTTTCTTATTCTCTATCATGCTGGGTTTTAACTAAGTTCGTATCAAGTTTGGAAACTTTTCAGACATAATTTTTTCAAATATCTACTTTTCTTCCCCTGGCCCTGCTAGATTTGTGTTTCAGATGTATTAGACTCCTTAACATTGTTGTACCTCACTGCTGTACAGCTTTTTTTTCTCCCTACTCCTATATTTCCTTTTCTGTGTTTCTTTTGAATAGCATCTGTTGCTGTGTCTTTAAATTCATAAATATTTTGTCTACAATATCTAATCTGCCATTAAAACCATCAACTGTATTTTTCATTTTAGACATTGTAGTTTTCATTTCTAGAAGTTTAATTTGGGTGATTTTTAAATATATGTTCAGTCTTTGCTCTAGCTACATTTTTAAATATATGGACTACAGATATAACAACTGTTCTAATGTCCTGTCTGCTATTATCTGAGTTAGTTTTTGTTTTATTCCTTTGTTCACTATGGGTCATATTTTCCTGTTTGTTTGTTTGTTTTGCATGTTTGGCAATTTTTGATTCAATGCCTGATTTTGTAAAATTTACCTTAACTCATTTGATCAGCCTTGAATTTTTGATAGTAGGAAGTTTTTTTTGTTTTGTTTTGTTTTTCCATGAGGTCATTTCTATGATTGCTAATTGATCTATTTTAATAGCAGCCTTCTATTCTCTTGTGTGTTTTTTGCAATAATAATTAAATATTTCTGAAGATACAAATTGCTTTTTTAAAATTCCTGTTGAATTTTTTTTTTTTTTGTCAGTGTATTCATTGTAGTCCCTCTGCTCTTTGCTGCTGGTTTACATTTATATTTGAAGGACTGCTTGCACAATATAGGCAGCTGGCTTGCATTTTTAAAAAAATAAAATAGACTTATTTTTTAGAGCAGTTTTATGTTTACAGGAGCATTGTGCAGAATGTCCAAAGGGTTCATATACTCTATTTCCTTCCCTACTCCCTCTTCAGTTTCTCCTATTAATAGCATTTTGTATTAGGTAAATTTGTTACAATTGATGATCCAGTATTGGTACATTATTATTAAGTAAAGTCCATAGTTTACATTAGTTTTAACTCTTTGTATTGTATAGATGATTGGGTTATGGTTTCACAAGTACATAACATCATGTCTGCCATTATAGTGACATACCAGAATAGTTTAACTGCCCTAAAAATACCCTGTGCTGCACTTATTCCCCCTCCTTTTTTTTAAAAAATCATATTTTATAGTTTTGCCTTTTCCAGAATGTCATGTAGTTGGGATCAGACAGTATGTATCCTTTACAGACTGGCTCCCTGTTCCTGTTGCTCCACATTCACACCAGCATTTAGTTTTACTAGTATTTTGGATTTTTAGTTATTTTAATAGTTTTGCTGTCCTATCACATTGCTTTTGCAATTCCCTAATGCCATATGATATTGACGATCTTTTCATATGACTGTTTGCCACCTGTATATCTTCTTTGGTAAGATGTCCAGCTCCTTTGTCCAATTTTTTATTGGGTTTGTTTATGTCTTAGTGATGAATTTTAAGAGTTCTTTGTTTCAGAATCAATTTCTCTGTTAGCTGTGTTTTGCATGTGTCTTTCTGTCAGTTTGTGGCTTGCCTTTTCATTCTTTTATTAGTGTCTTTGACAGAAAGGAAGTTTTTAATTTTAGTGAAGTTCAGTTCATGAGCTTTTTCTTTCATGTATTGATCATGTTTTTGGTATTGTATTTAAAAAGTCATCACTGATCCAAAGGTCACCCAGGTTTTGTCTTATGTTCTCTTCTAGAACTTTTATAGTTTTGCAGTTGATACTTACATCTTTAATCCATTTTGAGTTAATTTCTGTTTAAGATGTAAGGTCAGTGCCTAGATTTTATTTTATTTATTTATTTTTTTGGACACATAATGTCTGGCTTTTTACCAGTTGTTGAGAAGATTATTATCAGATATTGGATTGCCTTTGCTCCTTTGTCAAAGATCATTTGACTGCATTTGTATGGGTCTACTTTTGGGCCACCAATCTGTTTTGTCTATTTGTCTTTTTTCTCAACAAGTCCAAACTGCCTTGATCACTGAGCTTTATAGTAAGTCTTGAAGACAGGTAGTGTCAGTCCTCTGATGTGCCTCTTATTCTTCAGCATAAGACTCTTATTCTGAGTCTTTTTCCTTTCCCTATCTTTCAGTTTTTTGATATCCACAAAATAACTTACTAGGATTTTGACTGGAGTTCTATTGAATCTATAGATCCATTTGTGGAAAATTGACATTTGAGCAGTATTTTTCCTGTGTGAACCTGAAATATCCTTGTTTAGGTCATCTTTGATTTCTTTTATCAAAATTTTATAGTCATGTAGATCTTCTAATTATTAGATTTATATAGAGGTATTTCCTTTTGTTGGTACTAATATAAGTGGTGCTGTGTTTTTACTTTCAGATAACAATTGAACAATTGTTCATTGCTGGTACACAGGAGAGCAATTGATTTTGTATGTTAACTTTGTATCCTACAACCTTGCTTTATATAAAAGCTTATTAGTTCCCACAAATTTTTTGTTTCTTTGATTCTTTAGGATTTTCTACATGGATAATTGTGTCATCTGCAAACAAAGACAGTTTTATTTCTTCCTTCTCAGTCTGCATACCATTTATTTTATGTGTTGCGTTAGCCAGAGCCTCTGGAATTATATGGAATAGAGTGGTGAGAGGAAACATTTTTACTTTGTTCCCAGTATTAGGGGAAGAAGAATCTACTTTTTCTCCATTAGTATAAGGTTAGCTACAGGTTATTTATGGATATGCTTTATCAAGTTGAGGAAGTTTCCTGCTATTCTTTTTTTTTTTTTTTTTTGAGACGGAGTTTCGCTCTTGTTACCCAGGCTGGAGTGCAATGGCACGATCTTGGCTCACCGCGACCTCCGCCTCCTGGGTTCAGGCAATTCTCCTGCCTCAGCTGGTACTACAGGCACGCGCCACCATGCCCAGCTAATTTTTTGTATTTTTAGTAGAGACGGGGTTTCACCATGTTGACCAGGATGGTCTCTATCTCTTGACCTCGTGATCCACCCGCCTCAGCCTCCCAAAGTGCTGGGATTACAGGCGTGAGCCACCGCACCCGGATCCTGCTATTCTTGAGATTTTTTTTTTTTTTTTTTTTGAATGGGTATTGGGTTTTGTCAGATGCTTTTACTGCATCTGTTCATATGATCATTTGGATTTTCTTTAGCCTATTGATAGGATAGGTTGCATTGATTGATTTTTGAGTGTTAAGCCAACGTTGCGTATCTGAAATAAATTTCACTTGGTTTTGATGTATAATTATTCTTATATATTGTTGGGTTTAATTTGCTAATATGTTGTTGATTTTTTTCCCTTTTTTGTTCATGAGAGATACGGTTTGCAATTTTCCCTTTTTGTTAGGTGTTTGTCTGGTGTTGGTATTAGCTTAATACTGGCTTTACAAAACAGTTATGAAGTAGTCCTTCTGCCTCTATTTCTAGAAGAGACTGTAGATAATTCGTTTCATGTATTCCTTATATTTTTTAGAAGAATTCACCAGTGAAACCACCTGCTCTGGTGTTTTTTGCTTTGGAAAGTTGTTAATAATTAATTCAATTTTAAATAGTCATAAGCCTATTCAGATTGTCTAATTCTTGTGTAAATTTTGATAGATTGTGTCTTTCCAGGAATTGGCTCATTTAATCTAGATTACTAAAATTTATAGGCATAGAGTTTTTCAAAATATTCCATGTTAGTCTTTTAATGTCTGGTGGATCAGTAGTGATAGTCCTCTTCTGTTTTTATGTTAGTAATTTGTGTCTTTACTCTTTTTTTCTTGGTTAAGCTGGTTAGAAGCTTATCAGTTTTATTGACTTTTCATTTATGTATTGATTTCCTATTTTCAGTTGCATTGATTTCTGCTATTATTTTTTTTCTTTTCATCTGCTAACTTTGGGTTTAATTTGTTCTTCCTTTTCTAGTTTCCTAAGTTAGATGCTTAGGTTATTGATTTTAGATCCTTTTTCATTTCTAGCACATTTCTACTTTTGCTGCATTGTGCTCATTTTCATGAGTTGTATTTTCTTCTTAATTTAGTTTAGAATATTTTAAAATTTCTCTTGAGACTTCTTTGACTCATGAGTTACTTAGAAGTATGTTTAGAAATATTTCCAAATTTTTCTACTGTCTGTTGCTAATTTATAGCTTTAATTCCATATGGTCTGAGAGCATACTTTGTATGATTTTTATACTTTTAAATTTGTTAAGGTGTGTTTTATGGCCCAGAATGGGGTCTGTCTTGGTGATTGTTCCATATGTGCTTGAGAAGAATGTGTATTGTGCTGTTGTTAGATGCTGCATTCTGTGTGTCAACTGGATACAGTTGATTGGTGCTGTGCAGTTCAATGCTATCCTTCCTGATTTTTTGCCCACTTGTCAATTACTGATAGAGGGGTGTTGAAGTTTCTAACTAAAATAGAGAATCTATCTATATGTATCCTTGTAGTTTTATGGGCTTTTGCATCATGTATTTTGGCACTCTATTGTTAGCTGCATGCATATTACCAATTGTTATGTCTTTTTGTATAATTGACCCTTTTATCATTTATGTAGTGTCCCTTTTTATCCTTGATATATGTGTATGTGTGTATACATATTTACTCTGAACCATACTTTGCCTGAAATTAATACAGCTGCTCCAGCTTTCTTTCAATTAGCGTTAGCATGATCTATCTTTCTCTATCCCTTTGCAATTAATTTATCTGTGTGTCTTTATATTTAAAATGGTTGTCTTCATTGAGTACACATGGACACAACGAAGGGAACAAACAACAGACACCAAGGCCTACTTGAGGAGGGCTTGGGGGCGTGGGAGAAGGATGAAGATTTAAAAACTACCAATGGGTTTCTATGCTGATTACCCGGGTGACAGTTACCTGTACACCAAACCCCTGTGACATGCAGTTTTACCCATGTAACAAAGCTGCATATGTATTCCCTGAACCTAAAATAAAGCTAAAATAATAAAATAGTTTCTTTGTGGATGATAGAGAGTTGGGTTGTTATTGTTTGACCCATTCTGACAGTCTTCTTTTAATTGGTGTATTTAGACCATTCACATATGATTATTGGTAGTTGAATTAATATCAACCATAACTGTTTTTGTTGTCCTTGGCTCTTTTTATTCTTCTTCTGCTCTTTGGTTTTAATTGAGCGTTTTATATGTTTCCATTGTCTCTTTTTTCCTGACAGCAATTATACTTATGTTTAAAAATTTTTAAGTGGTTACCCTGTAGTTTGCAATATGTATGTACAACTAATCTTTATCTATTTTCAAATTATACTATAGTGTTTTGTGGATAGCGGAGGTACAGAATATTCCCATTTTCTTCTTCCCATCCCATATAACACTACTGTCTTTAATTTTATTTATCTAAAAGCTGTAATCACTGAATACATTGTTGCTATTGTTATTTTAATCAAATTGATCTATTAGATCAATTAAAAAGAAAAAAATTATTTACCGTTTATTCCTTCTCTAAAAATATTTTTTTCTATATGTGTATTCAAGTTTCTGACCTCTGTCATTTTCTTTCTCTAAAGAACTTTAAACATTTCTTGCTAGGCAGATCAGTAACAAATTTCCTCAATTTTCATTTGAAAAATTATTTCTCTTTCATGTTTGAAGGATAATTTTGCTGGATACAGAATTTTAGGCTGTATTTTTTTCTTCAACATTTAAAATATTTTACTTCACTCTTTCACTCCACTCTCTCCTCGTTTGCATGACATGTAAAGATAAGCCCAATATAATTCTTTTTTTTCCCCACAGGAGAAGAAAATTTCCTTCCATAGGAATTTTTAGGTTTATTGAAGGCACACAGAATGAATTCTTAACATTTTGAGCCTTGTTTAATGCACCTAATTATTATCTTTTTCCTATTTTTGAGAAATACCTAGGAAAGTTGGAGCTTTTAACTTTATTTGATTAAACATACACCAAATGATCAAAATCTCATATTAAGAGAGCTCAAAGTAATGCTTATAGAATATCCAGTAACTGTTTATTGAATTTAACTGTCAGAAATTCATTGTTAGAAAACCTGGAAATTAGTGATTGGCTTCATGTGTACACCCACATACATATCTGTAGGAAGCCTTATTTTAGTGCTACATTGTAGATTGATTTTTATGTTGTTATAGCTCTTTATTCTACAACCTTACATCAACCTGTTCATTTCCAAAAACAATCTTCCATGGAATGCTAGGAAATAGTTTGGAGTAATCCAAAAAATTATATAATACACAGCTGTGAGACTTTGGAAAAAGCTCTGATAGCAGTCAAGTGACTTATTTAAAAAATACTGCGTCTTGCTCATTAAAAATATAGTGCTGATTATTAAAGACTTAATCCTGTACTGTCCAGTATGGTACTTGGTAACCACTAGCCACATGGGCTATTGCGCAGTTGAAATGTAATTAATTCAAATTGAGATGTTCAGTAATTCTAAAATACACACTGGATTTCTAAGACTTACTGCAAAAAAAAAAGTGAACTATTTCATTTAATATTGATTACATGTTGAAATGGTAGAATTTTAATATATTCAGTTAAATAAAATTAAATTAATTTCACTTTTTATTTACAAGTTGGCTACAAAAAAGTTGAAATTGATTATTGGCTTGCATTATATTTCCAATGGATACTGCAGACTTAAGCCGTGTACAGAGTAATAACAATAACAGTTCAAATCATCTATAAACCTTACCACCCAGAAATAACACTAACATTTTTGTCCAAATCCCCCTGGGTTTTGTTTTACATGAATCATTGAATAACTATGCATGTATGTAGTTACTCTCAGCAAACCCACAACCACAGGCACAGTTTTTTTTTGTTGTTTGTTTGTTTGTTTGTTTGTTTGAGATGGAGTCTTCAGACAACTAACAGCAATTATACTGAGGTATAATGGAGTCGCCCTGGCTGGCGTGCAGTGACTTGATCTTGGCTCACTGCATCTTCTACCTCCCAGGTTCAAGTGAGTCTCCTGCCTCAGCTTCCCGATTAGCTGGGATTACAGGTGCCCACCACCACGCCTGGTTAATTTTTTGTATTTTTAATAGAGATGGGGTTTCACTGTGTTGGCCAGGCTGGTCTCGAACACCTGACCTCGTGATCTGCCTGCCTCAGCCTCCCAAAATGCTGGAATTACAGGCATGAGCCACCATGCCCAGCCGACATTAATGTTTTATGGACTTTGTTTCTTGTCAGTAAATATACCATTATCAGTGGACACATCGTATGGACTTAGCAATTCCCTAGAGATGAACAGCTGTTGGTTTTTGGGTTTTTTTTTTCCACCTTTTCTTTTTTTTTTACTCCCTAACATAATGTTGGAGTCCGTACATGCTCTAGATCTGTCTTCAGCAGACTTGATCTGTTTTTTTATGGTAATTCTAAGCAATAAGTTTGTTTCGTTTTAAATTGAATTTTTGCCTTGCCAAATTGCATTTTCCAATAATCTGTACCTTTTATAATGATAGTCTGTGTTTTCTATGTAGTTTTTTTTTTTTTTTTCCCAGATGGAATTTTGCTTTTGTTTTCCAGGTTGGAGTGCAGGGGCACAATCTCAGCTCACTGCAACTGCCGCCTCCCGGGTTCAAGCTATTCTCCTGCCTCAGCCTCCCAAGTAGCTGGAATTACAGGCACGTGCCACCACACCCAGATTTTTTGTATTTTTAATAGAGATAGGGTTTCACCATGTTGGTCAGGCTGGCCTCGAACTCCTGACCTCAGGTGAGCCACCTTCCTCGGCCTCCCAAAGTGCTGGGATTACAGGTGTGAGGCACCTCGCCTGACCTTCTTTGTAGTTCTTCATATTTGTTTAACATTACCAGTCCCCAGGTAATGTTAAACAAATATGTCGGGCTTTTTTGTTTTTGTATTTAATTCTATAAAATGCTCTGAATTTTAAAATGTGATCTTTCTGAATGCTGGCCATGCTTTTTAAGAGCCTTAGAGACATCTCAATTTGAAAATAAAAGTGGGTGAATACAGCAGTGTATTTTACAATTAAGCTTTCTTGTCTCCTTTGTAAGTGAGGTACATTTCTTTTCAAATAAAGTAAGGTTACATTAATATTTATTGTTAATAAGAACTTTCTAATTTCGCTATCATGAAACGAAGTCTGTCAAACATAAGAAGTCATTTGTGTTTGGTGTTTTGCCTTAACACTTATTTATCTTAACACTTTTTTTCACTTAGAAAATGATATAATTTATGTATAATAAAATACACAGATATTAAATATTTGATGAATTTTGACAAGTGATACATAGTATAACCTATCTCCAAAATAAGGTTTAGAATGTTTGTAATACCTCAAAAAGCTCCCTTGGGTCTCTAACCAGCTAGTTTCTTTCTAATTCCTGCCTCTCACCCTTCTTCATCCACCCTTTGCAATCACTTTCTGATTTCTGTCATCATGGCTTAGTTTTGCCTGTACTGGCCTCTTCACTTAGCATGTTTTTGAGATTCATCTATGTTATTACACACATGTTCATTCTTTTTTTATTAGTCAATCAGTATTGGCCATGGATATACCACAATTTGTCTGTTCTTCTATTAATCGATATTTGAGTTTTTAGTTTTTGACTATTACGAATAAGGCTCCTATGTTCTTATATAAGGTTTTTTGTGTGTGTGACACATATTTTTATTTATTTTGGGCAAATAGCTCAGGAATTGTATTGTCATTGGAAAGATATACGTTTGTTTTTATAAGAAACATTCAGATAGTTCTCCAAGAGGTTGTGTAATCTTTGCACTTCCACCAACGGTGTATGAGATTTCCCATTGCTCCACATCTCTACATTTTATGTGGTCAGTCCTTTTGTTTTTGGCCATTTTAGTGGATGTGAAACGGCATCTCAGTGTGGCTTTTGATTGTATTTCCTTGGTGGAAAATATTTCCACCAAATACAGTCAAAATATTTCCCCCTTTCATGTGCTTATTGGCCATTTATGTGTCTTTCTTTTTTTATGTAGCACTTCAGGTCTTTTACGCATAGATTCAGTGGGTTGTTTGTTCTTTATTAATGATTTGTAGGGATGCTTTATATATGCTTGACACAAGATTATTGTTAGAGATAATGTACTTTAGATATTTTCTCCCAGTCTGTGGCTTGCCTAATTATTATCATCATTATTATTATTATTTGAGATGAAGTCTCACTCTGTCACCCAAACTGGAGTGCAGTGGTACGATCTCAGCTCACTGCAACCTCTGCCTCCTGGTTCAAGCGATTCTTCAACCTCAGCCTCTGCAGCAGCTGGGATTACACATGCCATCACACTCTGCTACTTTTTATATTTTTAGTAGAGATGGAGGTTTCACCATGTTGGCCAGCTGGCCTTGAACTCCTGACCTCAAGTGATCCCCAATCCTTGGCCTCCCAAAGTACTGGGATTACAGGCCTGAGCCACCGTGCCTGGCCCTAATGATTTTTTTATGATGTTTTTTGATGGGCTGTTTTTTTTTCGTTTTGTTGAGGACTAATTTATCTTTTTTTTTTTCCTTTTCTAGCAAATGCATTTGTGGTCTGAGAAATCTTGGTCTATGGCCTAGGGCGTCACAGACACAGTCTTCTTTCCACTTCTTCTGGGAGCTTTGTGGTTATAACTTGAGGTTTATGATCCATCTCAATTTTTTTTGTGTGTTATATAAAGTGCAAAAAAGGTCATATGAGACGATTATATGAATTTTTCTTTTACAGGTTTATTTTTTCCTTATATAGTTACCCATTTGATACAGCACCATTTGGTAATAAAGCATTATCTTTTGTCATTGAATTGACTTGGAACCCTTTTTAATAATTTTTGACCTTATGCGTTTAGATTTACTTTTGGAGCCTGACCTGTGCCATTATTTTGTTTTTCTGTCCTTATATCAATATATTATTGATATGATTATTGTAGATTTATCATAAATCTAAAATCAGGTATGGTGGGTCAACTTTTTTATCATTTCAAGATCGTTTGGGCTATTCTAGGTCCTTTCAATTTTTCGTGTTTCAAACTTCTAACAGAAAGTCTACTGGGATTTTGATTAGGATTGTGTTGATCTAGTGATCAATTTGGACACAATTAGTATGGTAATAATACTGAGTTTTCCAATCCATCAATATAACATATCTCAATATTTATTGCTAGGAATTAATTTTTCCATGCTATTGTAAAGTTTTGTTTTTAATTAAGTTGATAATACATATAACTATATTGTATTTTGTTCTTGAATCCTCCAACTTTGCTAAATTCAGTAATTAGTTCCAGTAGCTTTTTTGTAGCTCTATAGTTTGTGTGTGTGTGTGTGTGTAGGTGTGTGCACGTGCACACGTACCAAAACTTGTGCAATCAGTAACATTTTTTTATGCACATAACCATGCTTTCTGTGAATAATGTCAGTTTTACTTCTTCCTTCTCCCATCTTTATGTTTTTTACTTATTGTTCTTGCCTTATTTCCCTGGCTTGGCCTTCTAATACAATGTTGAATAGAAGTGGTAAAGATAGACATCCTAACCGCGTTCTTGACATTTGTGGAGCAAAACAGTATTTTTTGTAAATACCTTTTATCGGATTGAGGAGGTTCCCTTGTGAGTCTAGTTTGTTGAGGGCTTTTATCATTAATGGATGTTAAATTTTGTCACATGATTTTTCTGTGTTGAATTGATCATACAGGTTTTTTTTTCTTCTTTCTGTTAATATGGTGAAGTACATCAGTTTTTAAATGTTAAGCCAACCTTGCATTCCTGAGTTAAACCCCATGTGGCCATTTAATTCATTTTTTATGAATTGCTGTGTCTGACTTGCTAATATTTTGGATTTTTCACATTCATATGCATGAAGAATATTGGTCTAAAATTTTCTTTTCTTGTAATATCTTTGTTTTGAGCAGGATTTTGCTAACCAGGGTTAATGCTGGCTTTGCAGGAGCTTTGAAAATATTCTTCATATCTCTAGGTAATATTTAATAGTGAAATTATGTTTGCTTTAAAACACTGTTTATCTTCTTTTCTTGTGACCAGAATTAACTGTTAGGGATTCTTACAGACTTAGTGTTTAATAAAAATTTTCATTTTGGAGAAGGAATTGAAATTCCACCTCCCCCTTTTAGAAGCCAGTGGGACATTTAATTTAAATGTTTTCTGCACTGAGACACATGGTTTACAGCATGGGCTCTGCAGTAAGGCAGATCTGAATTTATGACCCTGTTCTTTTAGTTGTTACCTCTGTGACAATGCACAAGTTACTAAAGCTGGCTCAATTTTAATTTCCTAACATATGAACTTGGTTCCTTCTAGGATTGTTATTAACTAAGAAATACAAGTAAAGTTCTTAGCACTGTGCCTGATACAAGTATCAATTCTAGACAATTGTTTTTAATATTTTTATTTAGGATTCTAATGAGGAAAAAGGCATAAGATATTTCAAGAAATTGGTTTTAGTTTTGTTCTTTTTTTTTTTTTTTTTTTTTTTCCTGAAAGAAATATAACGTAATATAAGGCTAGGCATGGTGTCTCATGTTTGTAATCCCAGCACTTCACTTTGGGAGGCCAAGGTGGGCGGATCCCAACATCAGGAGTTCCAGACCAACCTGGCCAACATGGTGAAACCTCGTCTCTAATAAAAATACAAAAATTAGCCTGGTGTGGTGACAGGCTCCTGTAATCCCAGCTACTCAGGAGGCTGAGGCAGGAGAATCACTTGAACCTTGGAGGTGGAGGTTGCAGTGAGCTGAGATTGTGCCACTGCTTTTCAGCCTGGGCAATAAGAGGAAATCTCTGTCTTAAAAAAAAAAAAGGGTTTAGAAATAGGTTTCAAAGGCATGTGTTCTAATTTTTATCTTTGCATAGTTTTACAGTTTTCAAATTGTATCTGTCCTTTTTTAAAAAACAGATTAGCATCTTGAGTAAAAGTCAGTGCTGTGTATTTTCATAGCTCAGTAGTGATTCGCGTACTTAATATTTACTGAGTAATAGAACATTAAATTTACATATAGTGTGTACCACAACAATGTATAAAAGATGGAACGGCATCTGTTTTTAAGAATATCTTGAAAACCACAAAATTGTTCAGCTAACCAAAAGTACTGAAAATTTTTTTGTGCTTCTGTGCTCATCTGACTTACTGACCTTGTTGTACTTTGAAAATTATTGAGGAAAGTATATTTTTAAAAATGTATGTTGACTTTGGTGTGCTGTTTTTTTGCCCCAAAACTCGCTACTTCCTTCTATCAGGGAAACTTTGAGAATTAGTGGGAAAAGTACATTCTGTTTAAAAATGTATGTTGACTTTGATATGCTTCGTTCTGGCCCCAAACTCTCACTGCTTTCTTCAATGGGGAAGCTGTTGTGGAAGCAAATTGTTGTAGCATTTAAAACAGGAAGGGAGATGCATTAACTGAGATTTTTCATCATGTCATGTAAATGTTTATGAATAATTGAAGTGCCAAGAAGAAAAGTATCATTATTCTTCTAAAAATAATTTTAATACCACGGATTAGCATTTAGTAACATTCTGAAAAATTATTTTAAGACAATTTTGATAGCAAAACAGTAATCAGTAAGATTCTAAGAAAGCCCCCCCGCTTTCAGTTCAATCCAGCAAATAAATGAATGCTAAATGCATATAAAATACTGTGCTGGAGGCTAAAGGTAATAGTTCAAGAGCATGTGGTCCTTGTCTTTAGACGGTGAACAGTGTTTTGGTGAAGCAGACCCCACAGAGAAACTTAATAAGTCATTCCATAAATGCTTTATTGGATGTATAAATGAAATATTATGAGAATACAGAAAGGAAGAAATATTTGCTTGAGGAAATTGAAAAAACTTGATTGAGTATGATATTTGAACTACATATATGGAGTTTGAAAAGGTTCCAACATGATATTTCTGTAGCGTGAACACCATAAGCTGAGAAGTATGGTATGTTTGGGGTCTGCACATTATTTGGCTGCTGTTTCTGATATATATTGGGTTAATAACAAGATAGTGTCAAAATGTTGATTGCCTCAGACTAAGAAATAGCTTGAATTCTTGAAGAAGAGTTTGGATTTTATTTTTATCAAATAGGAACCTGTTATGTTTTTGAATATTAATCTGTATACTAAAAGATAATTGGCAAGCATTTATGAAAGAGTAAAATTGAGGCAGTGTCTCCTCTTGGGAGGGGAGAGCTGTTACAACACTTCAGGCCAAAGCAAGGTATAAATTTCAGATCTTACTTATATACTTGTGTATAATAGCATATACATATAATGAAAAAGTGTGTCATTTCTCATTGAATTCCATTAACATTTCAGAGATGTGAGAATATACACAATATATATACATTAAGAAGTGTATTGTTAGCTAAGCTTCTTTTTATACAAATAAAATGAACTAATTTTGGCTGGCTCAACCAAAAAGGAATTTTTTGGCTACCAGAGGATCCTGTGGAATCCAAAACAGAATTGAACAAGGAAGTTTGAGGAACAGCAGGAGGCTGGGAAGCTCTAAGAAAAGCAGCAGGAGTTGGTGGAACTTCTCTGAACTCCAAGCCTCTCTTCCCTTACTAAGCCCATCAGTCCTAGGTCCCAGTTTAGAATTCTAAATTCTTGGGAGAGGATCTTAATTTAATTGATTGAGCTTAGCACAAGTGCTTGTCCCAGGAGAGAGGCAATGAGTCTCTGACACTGGAAGTTATTGGAGTTGGGTAACCAACAAGAGGTACCTGATATGTATACAAGCCAGCAAAAGTCCTATTAAAATATACTACATGATTTTTTATTTGGTTTCTCACTGACCTAAACTTGCTTTAGATGCCATTGTTCAGAATATTTACTCTCTACTGTACTGAAGTGCTTTTTTAGTTATAGCTCCAATCTGAGATTTGCACATAGTAAAAGTGTGAGTATGTCTTTCTTATTTTTGGAAGCCTGAGCTTTAATTGACCAATATACTGAAAATGAAAGAAATATTAGTCTTTTCATTACTAGCTTTTGTTTCTTACCTGGGGAGAACTTTACATCTCGTTCGTTTAGACCACTGCCCTTGAACCCCAGAAGTGTCCACGTAGTTTGATCATAGTATGTCACACCTAGCAGGAACTGGGCAACACTCATGCAAATCCTTGGGTTAAAGATTGAATGTGGATGCTTCATATGGTCCAAGAGGGACAGGACATTACTGCTAGGAGCTAGGCAGATACAGAGATAGTTGCATCCTTGATAGAAGTATCTTGATTATCTTCAGGGATAGCTAAGCCAAGAGGAGCCCCAGGCATGAGGCTGCAGTTGTTGCTGATCCTGTGTCCCAAAGGAGAATACACCAAGCCTTATAAGGGACTCTACCGAGTAAAGGATCCTGAAACTTAAACTTAATTGGCTTCATGGTAATTCACCTCTTTCCCCAGGACAAACAACTTAATGTCTTTTTGGAGTGTTTCTAGAACCACTACTATAAGCTTTCCCCTGCCCCAAAATTAAGGTAAAAAACAAACCAAAAGGGAGCAATAGAGAAGTAAAACTATATTAAGGATATATCATTCTTTGAGGATCATTTAGATGGCATAGGGCAAAGTATGACAAATTAGGAACTGGGATAAATCACCGAGTGTGTAGTGTATGTTGAATGTAGAATTAGCATCTGATTGAGAAATTCATCCAAAGCTGTATAATATGTGACCTCTGGCAAATAAATTGAGCTCATCTGTAAAACGGGGGGATTGGATTATAGGCTTGATAAAATATATGGTGAAATGGTGTTAAATGCTGTTTGGTTCTAGAATTCAGGAATACCCAAATGCCACTAGCAACTGCAGCAATACTTTTCTACCCTCTCATCCCAAACTGTTCCCACAGAAGAGTAGCAGCAAAGTTAAAAAACAAAAATCAATCACTCTCTCTTTCTCTCCAACCCTCTTCCTGCCTCCCTCTCTGTCTCTCCCTCCCTCCTTTCCTCTCTCTCTCCATTCTACACTCACATTCTCCCTTCCTCTCTCCCTCTATTCTTTCTATTTATCTCCCTTGTTATCAGGACTTGGGGCTCCACTAGTAATGTTAGACATTGGGCCGGGCATGGTGGCTTATGCCTGTAATCCCAGCACTTTGGGAGGCTGAGGCAGGTAGATTGCCTGAGGTCAGGAGTTAAGACCAGGTCTGGCCAACATGGTAAAACCACATCTCTACAAAAATACAAAAATTAGCCAGGCATGATGGTGGGTACCTGTAATCCCAGCTACTCGGGAGGCTGAGGTGGGAGAATCGCTTGAATTTGGGAGTCAGGTTGCAGTGAGCCGAGATTATGCCATTGCACTCCAGCCTGGGCGACAGAGTGAGACTCTGTCTCAAAAAACAGCAAAAACGACGACAAACTGTGGTGAGTGAGGTGGGAATCCTAGGATCCTAGGGGACCTTCTTTCCAACTTGATTCCCTGGAAATCCAGACCCACATTTCAGGTTTTACTGTAATCCAACCAAATTTGCAAGAAACAAGGAAAAGGAGACAGGAGAGAAGAGAGGAAAAACTCCTTCCACTTAAGTTATAGGGTAGGGCAGAAGAGAGCAAGCCACACCTATGAACCTCCCTTTTAACACAGTGTTCTCACCCATTTGCAAGTAAAACATAGTCTATAATGAGATCAGTATTCCTCTTTCTTTTACCTGTATGTGATTATCCTTCAAATAGTAGAAAAGGAGAATACAGTAAGCCTTGCCGTTTATAGTTTTAACATCTGTAATGGTGATTGTTTACTGATAATGCTAAAGGTGTGTGCGACATAATAATTTATTTACAATTTTCTAGTTGTATGAATTTAAATCATGGGCAGTATGTAAGATTGGTGTGTGGTTGTGAATGACTTAGCCTTCTGACTAGCACACACCTTTCATATGGCTTTTGTATATAAAGTGATTTCTTAAATGGTTCCAAACAGGAATATGCACTGATAATGAAGGCGAGGCCTACAACTTTTATGATTGTAACCAAAAATCTGTCATAACTATACTAGTAGAGGTGGAATGGAGGAAGAGTTAGGGCTATTTCTTATAGGTCGTATGTCTTCTAGTATATTAAAACAATCCCCTACATCTGTTACCTGTTGTTGCAAACAAACATATTTCTCATTCTGTGGATTGACTGAGTGATTAGTCTGCTGGTGACTGATGTCACCAGAATGTAGGAACTGGGTTCAGAAAGGACAGTTGAAATGGGCTAGGGCCTTGCTCTCCATGTGGTCTTTGATTCCAGGTTTTAGGGCAGCGCTTCCAAGAGGGCAAGCCACAAGGTACAAACAAGTATTCACACTTCTTGAATTTACCAATGTCTTTTTGGTCAAAACAAGTCACATAGACAAATCCAGCATAAGTGGAGGAAGAGAGAACTTACAAGAACTTGGATCAAGGGCCATTATAGGAATGATGTACTACTGTACCACATCTCCAGTCAAGGTTTCCAAACTGTATATGGCTGTTTATCTCTTTAAATCACAGAATTGAGCTGTGTTTTGTATTACTTTAACATTAAATCTGTGTCTTCATTCCATGCCACTCTTCTCTTTCTTATTCCCTACTCCACACAGTTCACCAAACTTTCCTATCATTCTTGAACTCTTTGTTCACCTGACTTATCCTTCAGGTAAGATGTCACTTTAGAGAAGCCTTTCTACACTAGTTAGATTTAACATTTTTCTTGCATACTAATTTTTCCTAGTAACATTTGTAATAGTTATTAACGCCAGCCTCTCCATTAACTAGATGTTTTATAAAGTGATTGTATATAAAGTGATTTTTTAAATGGTTCCAAAACCATTTTAAGTGGTTCCAAAACCAGGACCCTAATTCATTTTTGTACTTATCCCCATTTTTATTCCTGTCCTCACCCACAGTATCCCAGTCCCTGGTACATAGTAGGTTCTTTATAAACATTTGGTGAACAAATATGTCTGGCACAGTAGTGTTCTTAAAAAGCTGCTAAGATCTAAAAGGCTCTGTGTTTGGTCCCTAAGGTAGCAGCTGTTTTTATCTGGCTCCGTTTTTTCTTCACTGTTGGGACTTTGTTTGTTACTTTTTGCTTTTGTGGTTTTCCTCCTTCATTCCTCCAGCTTTGCTTTTTTAAAAAATTAACTATTTCCTGTGGAGTCTTTTGTCATTGCCATATTCTTTTTAAAACCTGTACTGTTTTTGTTTGTTTCCTCTTTTATTTTCTGGTTATTTCTCATTGTAGAAATTACCAGGTGGTAAGATCCCTTCTCTCCAAAGTAAATTTTTGTGTTTTCTTTTCCTGGATAGTTCCGATACTCACCACTCAGGAGTTATTGTTCCCTGCCAGATACATTGTTTTTACCTTTTAAATTTATGATTTCTGCATTGGGTTTTGTGGTGGCCAAATAACAGGTGTTGCTACTTTACCTCCTTGAGATCACTGCATAATTAACTATAAGAATTCAACCAAATTCTTTGCCATTTCTTTACTTTTATACTTTCTTTTATAATATATAGATTAAAATTTTACAGTCATCTCTTGATATCCATGGGGGATTGGTTCCAGAACCACCCATAGATACCAAAGTCCACACATACTCAGGTCCTTCAGAACCCACCCATATGAAAAGTCTGCCCTCCTCTTATATGGGTGTCTTATCCTGCTAATAACCGTATTTTTCAGTCTACCTTTGGTCGTCAATGCAGAACTCTGTGATCTGGAGTCCTGAATGTATTTAGTGAAAAATATCTGCATGTAAGTGGGCCTACACAGTTCAAACCTGTGTTCAAGGGCCAGCTGTATATTCAGAGTAATAATAGGTCAATTTATGTGAATATATAATGAGAACATCTAGAATTGTGTTTAAATCTTAGCTTTTATATAATAAGAAAACTTAGAATGGATTTTCTTATATTAGTTTTCAGACATTTGAGGCCAAATACACACTCAGACACATGTGTACATATAAAATTTGGAGTATTTGACTATTAATCTAGGCCAACGTGATCATAGAAAAAACTTTATTAAGTCATGATTTTTTTTTCTCCTCACATTTAGTGTATTTTGGCTATTTATTGAAAATATATTTTTGGCCAGGCACAGTGGCTCACATCTGTAATCCCAGCACTTTTGGGGGCCAAGGTAGGAGGATCACTTGAGGTCAGGAGTTTGAGACCATCCTGGGCAACATAGTTAGACGGCATCGCTACAAAAAATTAGAAAATTAGCAAGGCATGGTGGTGTGTGCTGGTAGTCCCAGCTACTCAGAAGGCTGAGTGAGGTAGGAGAATCACCTGAACCTAGGGGTTTGATTCTGCAGTGAGTTATGATCTTGCCATTGCACTCCTACCTGGGTGACAGAGCAAGACCTAGTCTCGAAAAATAGAAAATATTTTTAAATATTTTCTTTAACAGCATAGTATATTTATTAGATTATTAAAAATAATTATTGTAGACAGCTATTCAAAATTAAGTCATCTTCTTATTTGTTGTAGGCAGTTGATTGCTAAAAACAAGGATCCCTGTGACTCCTAGTATTTTCTAGTCTTTTCCTTGTCTAGCTGATTCTGTAGTCCAAAAAACACCTATTTTCCCGATCTAAAATTCTTATTCTGACCAGT
The DNA here is from genome assembly GCF_009761245.1 of Sapajus apella. Lineage (NCBI taxonomy): Eukaryota > Metazoa > Chordata > Mammalia > Primates > Cebidae > Sapajus > Sapajus apella. Next base: position 17,460,276 of record NW_022436947.1, read on the forward strand.
TACATAATGTGGTTATTCTGAAAATGTGAAAGGAATTTAAACAGTAGAAGTGCTGAATGTTTGTGGTTTAAGTCCTACTCAGGATAGAGTGCCTTTTAAGAAAGAAAGTTGGTATACATATAGCAGGAGTAGAAGGAAGTAGCAGTTTTCTTAGTTTTGGGCCGTTGTGGCAGTGGCTAACATATATAGAGGTACTAATGGCTCTGAGGAGAGGACCACGCTCTTGAGATTGCTGTGGTTGTGAAAGAGAGCTAAGGGTCATACATTTTAATGAATCATTTGTGCTTCTTAAACTTAGAAATAATTTCATACTTGTAGATACAGTATAAAGAACTTCTGTATATCCTTCATCAAGATTTGCCAAATGCTTATTACATTTACCATGTTTTTTTTCTCTATATATATGTGTATACATGTATGTTATTTTATTCTGAATAACGTGAGAAGTTGCAGACGTAATGCCTCAATTTCAGGCTATATATCCTAAAATCAGAATACCCTAAAATCTCTTATTATCATAGTATCATTATCAAAATCAGAACATGCAGTTTTTAACACATGTTTGTTCACTTGGGGACAAAGTATAGGTGGAGTAAAAGTATAAGCTTGCAAAACTACTTTAAGTGCTTATGGGAATTGCAGTCTTTTTAGTGGTTAAGAAATTAATACAGAAAATTATTCTGATTTAGAATAAAATCAGTGGAATAACAGAGTAACACAAGGTACATAAAAAGGACTCTAGAAATGTGAGGGGAAAAAAAAGCAGTCATTTCAACTTAGGGATCAGGGAAATACTTCTCAACTGGTGCAGAGTCAGGCTCAGAGAGGTCAAAATGCCATGCAGAAGGACAGTGGGAGGGAATTCACTTCGTAGAAAACATCCCCCATGTTCTTCCTGCCCTTGACCACCAGAGTTCTGAGAATGAATATGTTACTACAGTTACTCAGTACTGAAATATCAGGAATACACAAGATACGACAGGTTCTGTTTGTACCAAAGTCGATACAATCCTTTTTCCGCCTTTTAATTAGCAGATTTTAAACTTAACATTATTAGGCTAATCAGAAATAGATTTCCCTTCCTAAGCCCTTGTTCTTAGGTTGTTTTTCATTAATATCTTCTTAATTACGAAAGACAAGAAGGAATGGAATTGATTCATTACAATTACCTAGAAGAATGGAAGGAATGTTTTTAAAAACTTAATTAAGTCACTGTCAATCTAGAATTTGGTTGTTAGTTACTGTTTTTATATTGTCTAGCATTAATATACTGTATTAAATGTACACGAGTTACTCTCATATTCACTGTAATTATTCTGAATTAGTCAGAAAAGGCCTTACAAAGTACTGTGGTATCTCATTTTCAGACTGATACATAAAGGTAAGAAGGAATGAAATAGATACTTAGACTGATAATAAGAGTACAGCAGATTTTTGAAAATCCAGTTACTGAAAATTGCTTTTGAATAGTTCAGTTTTTTAGTTTTAATAATGTTTATACTGCAATATCGTGTCTGAAAAATTATAGCATTGTTACTCTTTTTCTTAAGCACGTGTTTTAAGAATTTAAAGGTTTATATGTTGTTTTAATTAGGGTTTTTTGTTTTGTCTTTTCAAGTTCACATATATAGCCACGTGAGGTTTTACAATGTGAATATTTAGTCCTTTGGCTAGCAAGGAGATTTTCATAATGGAATTTCAGACCCTATTAAATAACTTTTTTTTTTGCAAGCTGTTCTTGATCTCTGGTTTTTAGATCTTCATTTTGATACATCTAGTTTCCTTATTACTTTCCTTTTTAGAAATGATGAATGTATTTTGACAGCACCATACTAAAAAAGGCTTTAATTTATATGAGTTATTTTTAGAAAATAAATTTGCTTGTTTGATTTTAGAATTCTTCAGCCTGGTATTTAATATGTTTAGATAGTGTATGCAGGAACAATTTTTCTGAAGTTTTCAGTGCTGGGGTCAGAATGCGTATGGTGCTATCATCCTGAGATTGTACACTTGCAGACATGGGTATGTTTTGAGCAGGCCAAAAAGTATCCTGCATTCCTCAGTCTCTCTTAAACCCAGTGACCCAGTATACACATTTTTGTTTCTAAGTTATCATAATTTTTAATGACTCTTGTAGAAATTTTCCCACTTCTTTATGTCCTGCTCAGTACTGTGTATGAAGTTCAAGGTTGGGTTTGGTCTAATGTTAAAAATATAACATTGAACGTTGTTATCTGGGCAAGTCTTTATGAACTTTTGATCCTAACGGTGCACTGATCTTATATTTCTGACTTTAGTATTGTTATAAAAGATTCATGCATATAATTGTTCTTTGGAATTCCTCTTACCGAAAGAGGGCAGCCCTCAGGTATAGTTAAGTTAACCTAAAACAGCGTATCTCTAAACCTTAATGTGGTCTATTTTTTATTAAAAAGCTCAAATTCCATTGAACCAAAGTACCACAGTTACTTAATTGGCTCCTATTTTATTTCAATTCTTCCTTTTTAAAATAAAATAATATACATATGAAATATTTTTATATTTACATTAAAATATGAAGTATTTGTTATATTCTAAATGATTTCCTAAATTTCCAGTTTTGAAGTGAAATTACTGGATCAAAAAATGTAATTATGGCTTTCAAAGGATTTCTAAGTGCTTTATCAGTTTATGTGTATATCACTTTTGTAGAAACTAATGTTGAATAGTTACATTCTAGGTTATAAAAGAAAATTTAGAACAAATTTAGTTTACATCCTTTCATGTTATAGTCTTGAGGAAGATGGCAACATGTTGTACTGGAAAATCCTCATGCCTTAAAGTGTCCATTGCCTGTAACGAGTTAGCTTCCCTCCTATACACCTGAAAGGGCTTTAGGGACTATCCTTGGTAAAATTGAGACAATAGTCACTCAGATCTTTTTCATATCCTCCGTAGAGCATTAAAACTGTGTGGTGCCTTGTGCAAATCACTTGCAATCTTAAACTCACTTTAGAAAGGAGATATTATAATCTGCCTTCCAGGATGGTAATACTGCCTTCAAGTTTGATTCAGTTGTTATCTAAGGCGTTTAACTCTTTTATAGAAGTCAGCTGTTACTAATATTACTACTTTATTGCTTAAATGTTTACTTTATTGGGAAACAGTATAAAAGGGGAAGTAAGAATACTAGATTTGAAGTCACAAATTGCCTGGACTTGGAATTTTAGCTGTGCCATTTAGCTGTGTGGTATTGGGCAAATTACCCTCTTTAGTGTCAAGTTTCTCAAGTATAAAATGAAGTTGTCATAGTAATAAAAATTAAATGAGGCTGTATTTAAAAGTGATTAACACATTTCCTAACACATTTTAAGCATCAATAAATGTTAGTTTTCAGTAACTGTTGTTATATGATTATTGTATTTGTTCATTATTACTGCATAAGAAATTGAAAAACTAGTGGCTTAAAATAACAATACATGTTTATTATCTCCTTGTTTCTGTGAGTCAGAAATTCAGCAGCAGCTTAGCTGGGTGGTTGCAGTCAAGCTGTCAGCAGGGGCTGTGATCATCTACATATTATTTTGAACCTAATCATTATAAATTTTATATTTCGCAGACTATGTCTTCAGCAGTGGTGCAGTTATATGCAGCAGATCGGAACTGTATGTGGTCAAAGAAGTGCAGCGGTGTTGCTTGTCTTGTTAAGGACAATCCACAGAGATCTTATTTTTTAAGAATATTTGACATTAAGGTGAGTTTTCTTTTGCTTTTACTTTAAACTCGAGGTGATTAAGTTTTCTGTATCAATTATAATTTAGTTTAGATTTATTTGTTTATCCTTTATGTGATATTTTAAATTGTACATAAACTAATATTAGAAGAGTGAAGTGGCCGGGCTTGGTGGCTCACACCTGGAATCCCAGCCCTTTGAGAGGCCAAGGCAGAAGGATCACCTGAGCTCGGGAGTTCGAGACCAGTCTGACCAACATGGAGAAACCCCGTCTTTACTAAAAATACCAAATTAGCTGAGTGTGTTGGCTTATGCCTGTAATCACAGCTGCTCGGGAGGCTGAGGCAGGATAATCGCTTGAACCCCAGAGGCGGAGGTTTCGGTGAGCGGAGATCGCGCCATTGCACTCCAGCTTGGGCAATGAGAGCGAAACTTCGTCTCAAAAAAAAAGAAGGGTGAAGCTTGATTTTTAGATTTTGACAGACAGAAATCATGACCAAATGGGAGCATGTCCTAAGCCAGCATGTGCATAGTTTCCTATTTTATCTTTCTACTGCTACCGTGCATTAAGACTTTTTTTTAAATTATGCCTATTGGGTCTTGGGCTATCTCCACACACTATATTTTTTTAATGATACTCTTATTCTATCTTGTTCATTATAGAATAGCACACATAGTCTATTCAGGGAACAACAAAATAATATTTTAGCTCAGTATGTACTATTAGCCCAAGTTTAAAACATTTCAATATCTATCAAAATCTGTTTCCTACTCATTTTTTCTTATGTTGTTTCTCATGATAGATATATTCAGATTTTCATAGCTTTATATCCCTCACTCCCAATCATAAATCACATTGCTATAGATTGGATACCCTTTGTTAGGTACTTATTTCTTATAGTTGTCATAAAACTATCATTTTGCTAAGATGAAGTCTCCATTATTTTTTTAAAAGCCTTTCTGTAAGTAAGCCTCCATGATTAATATTTACATGTGGCAATAAGTGTAATGAGATTTTAATTATAAAAAACTAAAACTGCCTCTAAACTCCTGGGCACTAATATGACCTGAATAATAGAGATTTTTACACCTCTGGCCTCAGCTTTATTTGTAAAATGAGATAACAATATTTGGTCTGTTACAAAGAATTTCACTGAGATTAAATAAGATCTCAGTTACAATATTTGGTAAATTAGTACTTCTTTTGTTGTTGATTTACTTTTTGAGATAGGGTCTTGCTCTTGCTCTGTCACCCAGGCCGGAGTGCACAGCTTACTGCAACCTTGACCTCCTGGGCCCAAGCAGTCCTCCCACCTCAGCCTCCAGAGTAGCTGGGACTACAGGCGAATGCCACCAAACCTGGCTAATTTTAATATATTTTTGTAGAGATGGGGTTCTGCTGTTTTGTCCAGGCTGGTTTCAAACTCCTGGACTCAAGTGAGCCTCCTGCCTCAGGCTCCCAAAGTGCTGAGATTATAGGCCTGAGCCATCAGTCCCGGGCTAAATTAGTGCTTAAATTAGTGCTTCTTAATGTGCTTCCAAGACGGCTGAGCGATATGGCATGCTCCTGTCACTAGCAGTGGCTTACTATGGCTTACTAAACACATACTATATGTTGGGAGTGGGGATTCTGGGGGGGTGGGGAACGCATACATAGTTTGAAAGAAATCCCTAAGTGCTTTGACATAGTTCTCATAACCATTGAGAAGCACTATTCAGAAATGGCATACACATACCGGCATACTACTCCACTAAGAAGAAAGGAATTCCATTGCAGTGGTTATATAATGTGTGAACAGTGAATTTTACATATTTTCAAATTGTGGTCTAGATAGAACCTTGCATTTCTGAATAGGGCAATGACTATCTTTCTCTAACCACTTATTTCTAATTGTAGATAATTACTGCTGAACGCTCATTAATTAGTCACCTTTGGTATTAAGGTTAAACATATTTTTTGTATATGGCAATAGATATGGCAGTCATCATGGCACTCTTATCCGTAGTTTAACTTTGATGCATTTTAATTATCAGTCTCTTTCTGCATCATGATTAATACTACTTATACCAGTATATAATTAGAAGGCTACTCTGCAAAAGTTAAGAATTTGAAGACGGTTAATGAGCAGTATAAGGAAGGTATACTTGACCCTCCCACATCTGTAAAATTGAGAAAAAGAACATAAAAGTATCCCTGTAATATATTTGATAGTACATCATCTAAATATTGCTGGTGGAACTGTGCTTTCGTAATCAGTGCATGTACAGAAGTATCCTATTCCTTTTATGTAACACTGATGACCTAGTAATTATTCTGGTTATGTGTTTGACCAAGTAACTGAATTTGGAAATGGTTGGTTAGTGAGATTATATCTTAGCTGAATCAAATTCACTTGATATGTAGGTTTTATGAAAGATAGGTTATCCAGTGTTTACACTTTTAAGATTACTGATTAAATTATATGACACTACTTATAAATGTTATATGTGTGCATGTAAAAGTTATTTTTAATATAAACAGTTATCTTAATAGGAGTCATCTGCTTCATTTTATTCCTAGAGATTACGTTTTGGTAGTTCTTTTTATAATATTTGACTTTTTTCTAGGATGGGAAACTATTGTGGGAACAAGAGCTATACAATAACTTTGTATATAATAGTCCTAGAGGATATTTTCATACCTTTGCTGGAGATGTAAGTCATATTTTTCTTTATCTCCATCTTTACTTTTCTCATTGCTTGCCTTTTCTAATCCAAATTATTTATAGAGCCTTAATGAAAGATCAAATTCACTTTACTATTTTATGTTTTTGCTAAAGATGAAATATTCAAATTAGTATTTGTGTCTGCTATGATAGGTAACTTCTCTAATAGTAATCTTTTACTTGACCTTCTCCATGCTTTTTGTGTTAAGTTATTCAGATCATGAAATAATGTCTTATCTGCTAGTAAAGTTAAACCTTTCCTTCTTTAGAAATATACTTCTGTTGCTCATTGTTTTTATGATATAAAGCTAAATTTGTACGTTTTGTTGTTTGCCTTTTAATGAAAATATTTCAGACTTGTCAAGTTGCTCTTAATTTTGCCAATGAAGAAGAAGCAAAAAAATTCCGAAAAGCAGTTACAGACCTCTTGGGCCGCCGACAAAGGAAATCTGGTAACCCTTTTTTTTTTTTCCCTTTTTTAAATTACTTGTATTGGGCCAGCAAACTAATGCACATGGGGCAAGTGTAGTCCACTTCCTGTTTTGTAAATAAAGGTTTATTGAAACTCAGCTATATTCATTGGTTTACATGTTGTCTTTGGCTACTTTATTTTTTTTTTTTGCCACAACACAGTTAAAATAGTTATACATAGTTAAGTATACACAGTTAAATAAATGGTCCTCAAAGCCTAAAATATTTACTATTCACAAAAAAATTTTGTGGTCCTTACTTTAAATAATATTTTTGTTAAGAGCTATTTTTTTTAGATTTACTGAAGGACTGATTTCAATAACCTTTTTTGTTGATAAAATTTCACATATATTGACTTCTAATTTTGCGTTTGTAATAACATTGTTTGTAATATAAAGTTTTAAGAGTATTTTATACTTTGTAAACTAAGACTTTAGGCAAGCTTAGAAGCAAATAAGCAGAGTTGCTAACAATATCTATAAACAATGCCTTGTCTCTCTGTTTTCTTCTTAATACTGTATACTATAAAACCCATAAGGAACTTAGTGTGTGAGACAACTCCAACACATATAAAACAATTATAGAACAATGCAGGATAATGTAAAGCTTTAAACTAATTGGTATAGAACTATTGTTTGACAACAGTGTACCAGGCCTTTCTTTTGTAAGTGAAGAAGAGTGACTAAGAAAGGAGAACCTCACCAAAATCATCTTAAACAGATCAGTTTCAGGAGAAAGAACATGTGGGAGTTGAAATTGACAAATAGGTACCCTTAAAACTAGCCATGCCCTATGTACTATTTGAAAAGTCTTTCTGTACATCCAGGGGTACATGTTACCCCAATTTAAAGATCATTGTATTTAAGGTGGGCTTTACCAATAAGAGGAAAAGGAAGCCAAGAAAAAGGAAACATATCTGAAAAACATCAACACAAAAACATGTTATCTCTACTTTATATATGTTTATTGTTATTTTAGTAGGTTTCCAAGAGGGAGATGAGGTAAAAATGAAAATAAAGTGAGCTAAATTTTTGCTTTACTATTGCCATATTACGATATTCTACTCATAATGAGTGAATAGGAGAATTATTAGGGGCCCATTATTTTTGTTACTTTTGGGGGCCAATGGCATTTACCACTTGATTTCATGCTAGGAAAGGATTTAATGATATGATATTGAAACTCAACTTTAGGAATAATTCAATGCCTGTTTCAGTGGCATGCTGTGGTGGTAAGCCAGGGGCTTTCCAGGTTCCTTTCAGTTAAAACGTGACATTTTCAATATACAAAACAGTAAAAATATTTCTGAAAATATAAAGTAATTGGTTTTAGAATTGGTAAGTTAAAGGTGTCTTTCACCTGGCACAGGAATTCTATTTTATATGGTTTTTAAATTTTTAGGCAAAGTGTTCCAAAACCAGAAAATGATAACATTAGGAAAGCAGCTGAGTTATTTTGGGGTAGCCCTTCATACTGAGTCAAACTCCATCTTTACCTTTCTTTAACTGAGACACATGGGGTCCAGCTTGTGGAGCAACAAAGAATTCATCTATTTAATTTTCCTCACAGTAGTCATTTAGTAGTGGAAGCCAACTGTCCTGTCCTCCTTATTTTCTTCTCGTATTTAGCCTAATCAGTCCCACTTTCTTGAAATATTCTTATAATATAGTTTATAGTTTTTTTCATCTTGAGTACTGTGCTCTGAATCTACTATAGCTTTGATGTCTTTTTCAGAATATGGTATACAAATTTGAACACAGTACTCCATATGTAGTCTGACCAGTACATCCCTTGATTTAATTAAACACAGTTCTACTAACATTTCTAGCAAATGCCTTATACCATTAGCCCCCATTCTGGTTTGTTCAACCAACCATCCCCCCTTTTTTTCACATATATTGCCCTCAAGTAGGATGGTGTCATGTATCTAACTGTGTCTTAGAAGGTATACTCTAAACTTTTACATTTATCTTAGTATATTTTCCTATTTGTGTCATCTGCCAGCTTAAACATTTTCTCTCTGAGTACATAAATGACATCACCTTGGAAATTGGTGATTAATAGGTATTGATATAGAGAGGACTTGCTTATTTTAAACGTTTCAGAAAGCTATTTCATCAGATTATCAGAGTAATACAGTTATATATCCCATTGCTAAGATTTTTAACTTGTTTACTAAATAAATCCTACTGATTTTGGTTTATGGTCATTTATAAACTAATTATCTTATTGCATCATTTATTTATATAATTTCAGTGAATTTTATGTTAGAAAATCTTTGGAAATTACATTTTTAAAAAATTCTTCTTTTGAACTTTCTTGAAACCAAATAGTGTTTTGGTATTAAGAGTATGAATGCAATACTGGTATGTAATCATGATATGTAAGAGTATGAATGCAATTAATTGATGGAAATTTCCCAAATTTTTCTCTTACCTTATTAGTTGTAGCTTTCAGTAGTTTTCTGGTCTGTCTCAGTGCTCAGAGCTCCCTGAGTATTCTCATTCCCTTTGTGCTTTTATCCAGTCTTACAGTTCTGAAAACTGTATGCTAATGATTCCCAAAGTTTTGTCTTCAATAGACACAGCGTCTCTGACCTTCAGAATAGTTAGGTGGTAGAATAGCTTTTAGACTTAACATGTGTGAGCAGAATATTTGATCCATGTCCTGTATCCTGAACCCCCAGACCCACTCAGACCTGTTATTGTTCTTCTACTAATTTTCCTTGTCTCAGTAAAAGGCATTTATTCCATCTTATCCCCCAGGCTCACCATGGTTCCTTATAAATATCCTATCAGAGTCTTATTGGCTCTGCTTTCAAAAACATGTCTTATCTGACTATTTCCTACCACTTTTTCTGCTACCATCCTGATCTGTCAGCTGGACTGCCACACTAGCTCTCTGACTGCTTCTCAATCCTTTTTACCACTATCTCTTTTCTATGCAGTAGCCAGAGTAAACTTTTAGAAATGTAGATTAGATTATATCACTTTCTCTATTTAAGATTCTATAAGAACTTCCTGTCATATACATATAAAATCTGTAGTCCTTAACCATAGCCAATGGAACCCTGTATGATCCAGTCCCCAACTGTCCTTCTGACTTGTCTCCTTTCACTGTGCCTCTTGCTCACTCCAGTCCAGTCTTCCTGAGGTTCTTTCATGTTGCACCCTCCTTGGGGCCTTTAAATATATGGTTCCCTCCTTATTTTATTTAGATCTCTGCTTAAATGTCAGGTCTTCTGAAAAACCTTCCTTTGTCACTCATACATCAATTTAGGAATGAGAGTTTAAGTGAATTATTTTTTTTATGTTGATGTTGCCTTACATATATTTAATAACGTTCTTCTAATTTATTTTCTAACAGAGAAAAGACGAGACCCCCCAAATGGTAAGCTTTTTGATAATTATTAATCTTTTAAGATTTTAGATTACAGTTTAATCCTTGTGGTAACATGTACCATACATTAGTAAGTTATATTCAGTATCTATGATCAAATTATACAGTTTATTATGTTCTAATTTTTCATTAATTACTGACAGATGAAACTTAGGAAACAATATTCTTCGTATTTTTCTAACATGAAGAAAGAATACTTAGGGTGAAGTTGAAGATCACTAATACTTAAATCTTAATTCTGGATTCACATTTGACTAAGTATACAATCTGGCCTTAAAATTTTTCCCAGAGGCAGTACATTTTGTCTAGCATATTTGTTAATTTCCTACTTTAAGATTTTTCCTTTATTCTTATCTCAAAATATTATTTCACACTGGTTATGTGTTATATGAAGCCCCTTTCAGAATGAACACCTACTGCTATAGTATATTTAGAACTAATTTGGCTGCATATAATGCTCTTTAATTTGATATCACTTGAAGCATTATGAATTCATTTTTAAAAAAATATTGAATACCAGAGAGTAAAAGCAGAATACCAAGATGTAAAAGATAAGGTCTCAGGGGTAGAAACTCTTACCCTAGACTTCATAAGCTCCCTGAAATTATGTGCCAAATATGTTCTTTTCTCTGGAGAGAGAGGATCTATGGCTTTCATTGTATTTAAATGAGGTCTCTGATTCTATGAAGGTAAAGAACATTCTCCATGACCCTTCATTATAATAGAGAAAATACCTGCTTCTTTTTAAAAGCCTGTCTCATATCCTCTTATCAGAACCTAGAATGATTATTCAAGGAACACTTACATACAGAGTTCTTAATATATGATAGCTGTTAGTGATTGTTTCTTTTAAAGATATGTTGCCTTTTGATTTTGTCCTCAAATTACTTTTCCTGATATAGAAACATGAGCCAGATGTTGCTGTATTAAATTTTGGGTTATTTACCGTATTAGTTTTTTTAAATGCATGACTACTTCAGTAGTGCTTAACAGGTACCAGATATTGTATAGTTTCACTTTCTCTTTTGAATAGAAATTTAGGGCTGCTGTGGGAATTGAGGCAATCAAAACTTAGCATAGTGCCTAATAAATGTTGGTTATCCTGATGAAGGTAATGACAATAATAATAGCAACTACTGTTTAATGATCTTTTACTACTTGCCAGGCACTGTTCAGAAACCTGAAGTAGCTCTATTATCTCTGTTTTATAGATAAGGAAACTGAGGCACATATAGGTAACTTCCTCATGGTCTCATAACTAGTAAGTAGTGAAGCAAGATTCAGCATCAGATGATTTGACTCTAGAGCCTGGCTCCTTAACCACTGTTATGTCAAGATGATTTTAAAGGCAAAACTGAGACACAGGGTAAATATCATGTCTCAGGATATATAAACTAGTACATGGCAGAGGCAAAAGAAACAGAAGCAGCTGAGTTACAAGTTGTTCATCTGTGAACTTTTAATGTAGTATTAGAAATTTTCCTTGATGTAAGCCCAGTACCTTTTTGAATTTGTTACATTGAGCTTGAAGAGTATATACAGTGTTGAGTACCAACAAAGAAGACTTTCTAGTTGTGCTATTCAAACACTCTGGAGAAAGTACCCAAGATTTCAAAGTGTAGATGCTGTAGAAATAATAGGATTAAGGTTGTAAATACATGTATCCATGTTGGATCAGTTCCAGGATCCACCGCCCCATGGATACAAAACTTTACAGACACTCAAGTCTGTGATACAAAATGACATAGTATTTGCATATAACCACACATTCTCCTGTATGCTTCAGATCCTCTCTAGATGACTCATAATACCTAAAACAATGTAAATACATGCTAGATATATTTCATCTTAGCCAAAAGACTGAGAAGCAGTGCTGGGTAAATAGTTGTTATACTGTATTGTCTGGGGAATAATAGCAAACAAGAAAGATCTGTACATGTTCGGAACAGAGGCGCCCATCCTTTTTTTTTTTTTTTTTTTGATCCCAGTTGGTCAAATCTGTGGATGTGGAACTCATGGATATGGAACTGTGAATATGGAGGACTGACTGTACTTTATTTCCCCAAATCGTTTATAAAATGAATTTCTGAAGAGGCACGTAGTTTCCATGAATAGATAGAATTTGAAAATTCTTTATGTAACAGTGTTTTTTCATAATTTTGTTGCCCCAGTAAGAGAGCCACTTAGAATTAAATGTAGTTTCTTTCTCTGAGTTGGCTACTGGTTTTAAATCTTTAGTTTTAATCATTTGGTTCAGTGGTTTCAGACCTCATTAAATAAATGGAGAGTTTTTTAAAATAGTGTTGTTAAAGGGAAAAATTATACAGCACGTATTACCAATACTTGTATACTTACAAAATATTCATATAATATGGCATTAACATGTTATATACACAAAGAATAAAATAAATACTATCTTGCTTTCCTCACTAAATGGAGACCACTGTTTAGGAGGCAGCATTATTACTTTACTGTATTTGGTGCACCACCGCTAGGTGGCAGTGGTCCCCTGGACCATGCCCTGCAGTAGCTATACAGGTGCTTTGTCCCAGATCCTTATTTAGATTATCGGTTTACCAGACCTTTTCCAATTGTTAACTATTAAAAAGATACTTTACGTAGAATTTACATACATTCCTAAAATGCAATTCAGTATCTTTCTTACTTACTCATTTCTTTATTGGTCAGTCTCACATTTTAGCATATATACTTTCCAATGATTTATTTTCAGCTTCATGACTGCCTTGATATCCGAGGCCTCTAGGCCACCTGTTTTTCAATTGTTTTACGTTGGTGAGACTTCTTTGCTTTTTATTTAATTAATGGGAAACTTGAGTTCTTTTAGATTCAAAATTAACTAGACATATCTGTTCACAAGAATATTTAAAAACCTTTTCCTGCAACGGTTGTCCTTAATCAGAAGGAGATAGTTTGTCATTTGTTTTTTGAAAAAGAAGAAAAACAGCCCCCCTTCATTATATGTGTATATAGTAATTGTTCTTAGGATGAGTATAATTTCATAAATGGAATAATTAAACTTTACTAGAAATGACTTGGGTGTGTACATCTGTTACCAAATCTTTTATATCCTTTACGTTAAAAAATGGCTCTATACCTTAAATAGGTTATCACTTCTTTTTAGTGTGTCACTTGAAAGAGATATTCAGTTTGGCTTTAGAATACCATTTTAAACTTATTTCCTGACATCTTCAAACTCTAAAGTAAATAACTATTGTCAACAGAAATAACCAGGTAACTAAACTTTTGAATGTGTAGGAATCCATTTTTTCTAAATTCTGGAAGTTGTTAGTAAACATTTATTGAATAGTTGTTGGACCACAGACCAACAAAACGGATAAATTGGTAAAGAAATAATGTATTATGGCATTTGTAAAATTAGCAGTGTCATCCACCTTGTAGTTTGACTTTCATGTAAGAGGTAGAATAGTTAATTGGAAGGGTAGTAGACTAGGAACCAAAATACTGGAGTACACCTTTTCTTCTGTCACTAATTGTATGACTTTATAAAAATCACCTGACTCTTACTGTCCTTCGTTTTCATTAATAAAATGGAAGGTGATTTTGAAAAGAAACTAATTTTCCATTTAATACTAATTTTCTATTTATCTCTGTAATCTGGATATTTCTATATAAACAATGTTTAACTAGTACTAATGAAATTCATCTATAATGACTTAAAGAGATCATGTTGATGCATAACAGTATGTCCATGCCTGATTTTTGGGTAGAGGGAAGAGGGGTCTGACTACAGTAGGAGTTATTCCTTCCACGGAACACTTATATTTGTCCTTATCCATATTCTTGAATCTTCTTCAGAGACAGCTGAATTACTTTCTCTAGTGAGTTATAAATCAAGGTTATAAGAAGCTTATCTTTCAAAATATACTAGCTTGGATAATTTAAATCATTAAACTTAACTTTATGCAACTCTGTTTCCATGTTAATCATCTATAGTATAATAAATAGGTGGCTTTTACATACGCTAAAGTGGCAGAAAATATTTTTCTTGTGTTTTGCTTTTATGTTTTACTGGTGAGTCTGATTGTTCTTTATAGTTGCTGTTTGAATACTTAGTTCAGGAAAGATCATATGAATAAAGTGAGTTCCTAATTCTAATATTCCAAATTCTGTCTTAATTCTTAAATTTTACTAAGATATAAAGGTAAGAAGGTAAAAGTTATTTGTAGCACCTTATTGTGGATAGTGTTGCTGATACTGATTGGTAAAGATAAGTTAGAAGAAGAGAGAGGTCAGAAAGGGAGGAATGAGAAGCTAAAGCAGACCACCAGATAAGTCTGTGAAGGTCTGAGTGTAACCCCAATTCAACCTTCTAGCCCCCACATTCTGGGTATTCTCAGAAAGTCCTTTATTTTGTAAAACTACAGTAAATGCTGAAATCTGATACCTGAACAACTTTGAAAATTCACATCCTAATCTCCTAATCAGCCTTTCAGGTCATTCTGCACTGTTTAACTCACTGTTACTTCTTGATCTAATTTTTCAGATTATTCCTGGACAATGAAAAAGCTTTTAATGATTTTATCCATATTATTCACTAGCTTTCATTTTTTTCTAATAAATTATTTCTTATCACTATCAGCAACTTCCCATGGAATTTTTTAATGAAATTGTAAATAAAACTTTGGGATTATTTATGTATTATATTTATATATAAATAGAGTTTGACTATTAACAGGTAAGAGTTGAATTTTGGTAATATTAAATTTCCAAATTATTTACTTTTTTGATAAGGTGACATGGCTTTCATAAATTTGTTTTAGCTCTGTTTTGTCTTTAATAGTAGAGTTGGGGAAAAATAGGTTATATACAGTTTACCCATGTAAATGAACATTTTTTTTCCAGATAATTTTAGTAAGTAGGATATACTGGCGGTTTGGGGCATAATTAAAGAATTACAGTCAAATTGGAGTTTAAGGATCTCCTAATATACATTAACCTTGAGAGTTCTATTTGCCATTTATTGATTATGTTGGGGATCCCCAAGACCATCCTCATAAGTGGTGATTCACCTGAAGGACTTACAGGACTCAATCAATATATAGTTATACTCATGGCAAAGATTTATTACAGTGAAAAAATATAAAACAAAATCAGCAAAGGGAAAGACACATGGGATGAAGGTGAAGTAACAGAGGTTGCACCTAATTCCTCCAATAATTAATTGTGACAACATGTGAAATCTTGTCTAAAGGAAAAGTTTGTTTGAGACGTGGTGCCCAGGGTTTTTGTTGGGGACTAGTTACATAGATATCCCCTATCTTGCAGTTACCAAGATTCCAGACTCCCAGAAGGAAAGTTGATGTTCAACATAAACTGCATTGTTAGCACAAACAATTTAAGCACAATAAGCCCACCTCATCAGGGAATAGTGGGAACCCTATCCAAGTTCCCAAATGGGTCAGCTGAGGGCCAGCCTTGCAGGTGACCCTTTCTAAGGAGAGCAGTCTCAAGTGTGCTGTGTTAAACTCTTTTCTGCACAACGATGTTAGTACTTCATACATTTTGGAAGTTGTCGTTAATGTAGTCACCTCAGAGGAACTTGGTCTCATCAGAGGATTTGTCAGAGAATCATATATAAAAATAGGATCTTTAAGGAACATGTGTTGCCCTTTAGTTGAATTTTTAAGAAATTTTTCAGTTGCATGCTTTGCATACAGACTTTCATACTTTTAAGATCAAGAATTTTATTTTTAATTGTAAGACAAGTTTTGTGCTACATTTAGTACCACTTCTGAGATACTATTAATAATATGGAAAGGTGCCTTTGATATTTTTACTGTTGATTCTTGCACAAGATGAGTGCTTTAAGAATGTTTGCATTTTTAAGTTTTTAAATTCTGTACTTCTGGTAGTCAAGGTGTATTCGTACTGGTGGGGAAAATATCATTAAACTTAAGTATGCCAGTTTTGGAAAAAATGGTAATAATTTTGTATAAGTACCCTTTTTCCTCTTGACTAATCAAGTTGAAGAAAAGAGTTAAGCCTGTATTTCTCTGTTAAATTTAAAACAAAGTAGATACATATTTTACTTTTTTAATCCTTGTTTTGAGACATGTTTCACTTAACCATTGAGCAATGTGTTGGGTATGAGGCTATTATAATCAAAATTTAAGTGATCAGACTAATTATATTTAAATTCTAGCTGGAAGTTCATGTTCTTTATGAAATTTAATGTTATAAAAATGTAAGTTTGTTTTAAAATAGTGCATCTACATTAATTTCTTTAGGAACTTACAGGTTTTAGAAATTTAGGCAGCACTTTATGAAAAAATTAATGTGCAAGTTTAAAATAGAAATAATTTATAATAAAGTAATCCTACTTTAGGAAATATATTTACATTCTAAATTGTGGTTAGATATAATTGTTATCTTAAATTATATCCCTTTCATATTATTTTGGTTTTATTTGCAGGTCCTAATCTACCCATGGCTACAGTTGACATAAAAAATCCAGAAATCACAACAAATAGATTTTATGGTCCACAAGTTAACAACATCTCCCATACCAAAGAAAAAAAGAAAGGAAAAGCTAAAAAGAAGAGATTAACCAAGGCAGATATAGGAACACCAAGCAATTTCCAGTAAGACAGTTCTTTTACTCTTATCTTCACTTCTGATATTCATTGCTGCTCTTGATTTTTAACTTGTTAAAAGATTTTCTTTTCCTCTTGGGAGGGTACGTATATTCATCACTTGAATACCTTTTTAGCTATGCACTTGGTTAGCATTTTTGTGTGCGTGTGTTTTAAGGCAGTTGCTCGATAGACGTTCGTTGTACCTTACAGTTTATTTACTTTTTCAACTATCAGAAAAGAAAAATTTGATGAAGTTGTTTCTTCAGCTAATTGTTGGACATAAGAATGATTTCTCATTTTGCTCTATAAATACCACTTAGAAATTGTCTACATGTACTGCCTAGGGGCAGTAAAAACCTCTGGTATTTATATAATATATTTCAAGAAGTTCAATATGCATTATTTTATTTGCTCATTATGAAACCCCCATCCTCTCATATGTATAGTGCTTGGACTCTTATGCTAATTTGACAGTTAAGGAAATAGATGCTCAGAGATTTTTGTCCAAAAATTTTAGGTTTCAGTTATTGGCAGAGTCAGGGCTAGCATCCTGTTCTTCTGACTCCTTGTACATAGTTTTTATCATAATATGGTTATGTTTGTGAGAACTATTAGTTCAGACCAAAAATTCAAAGCTTTATAGATTGAATTTCATATATATTGTATTTATAATGCCCTTTGTGAATTTTATTTTTCTAATTTTTTCTATTTTCTACTTTAGACACATTGGACATGTTGGTTGGGATCCAAATACAGGCTTTGATGTAAGTATGTTTTCAAGTCATATACATTATAACTCTAAATATGTGGAGATATATTGGCCTAGATTTTTATTTTTATTATTTGTTTTGGGGTTTCTAGTATCTATTTGAATGTGCTTGTGTTTTGTGTATATATACAACCCATATTATTGTTATATCATTCATGGCTAAGTCTCTATAAAGACTTAGACCAAGGTTTTGTGTACCTTGGCTTTATACACTGTATAAATAAAATCCTTGTGCTTTGAAAGCCAAGAGCAGAAAATCATTTCTGCTAAGTAATAATTTCAGGGGAATGTATACCAAATTACTAGAAAGGAGTATAATCTAATTCTGAATATTCAGTTGTTGAATTATTTAGTTTTTTCATTCTCCTATTCTTTTTGGCAGTTTTGCCATTGTTTTATAATGCTATGAAACTGCTGGCAAAAATTAATCAGTTTGGAGAAATTATTTTAAAGAGAAATTTGTTTTGTCATTGGAGTAAAAAGTCCTTTTGGTTATTTTTGTTATAGCTACAATGTTAACTCTGCAAACATACTGAGCACCTCTTTGTGCTGGGCATTGTGCAAGGTGCTTGGAATTACAGGAAGATCCTTGCTCTCAGATTTTCTAACTAATTTACTTTTTTTGTGTTTATTCCTAATTTTACATACTTACTTAGGACAAGGTGGAATATATGAGCATTGGAGATGTCTGAATTACAAATAGGCTAATAGAAGTCTAAATGAGATGCCCTTTTTTGAAGGCAGAGGAACAAAAAAGAACAAAATAGGAAATCTATCTGTTCAGTTTTTCTAAATAAGATCTTTTAGTTAGCATGTAAGTAATGTTAAAAGTTTATAAAGGTAAAATAATTTCATAAGGACACAGGTGAGCCTTAAAATTATGTTTTTTTAAAATTGAGATATATTTTTATAGTTAGCAGTTACCTTCTTTTGTAGTTGAATAATTTGGATCCAGAATTGAAAAATCTTTTCGATATGTGTGGAATCTCAGAGGCACAACTTAAAGACAGAGAAACATCAAAAGTTATATATGACTTTATTGAAAAAACAGGAGGCGTTGAAGCTGTTAAAAATGAACTGCGAAGGCAAGGTAACTTACATTTCTATTCAGCATTCTATTTGGTTTTGTTTTAATCTTTTGAGGTCGGTTTCATGGAAAACAGGTACATTCATACATGTGAACCCTTCCTTGAGCAGAATGTTTAAGTTTATGAAAAACTGGTTGGCCCATCATACTATGTCTTAACATTATTTTATTATAACTAAAAAAATTTGTAAGATTTTGTTTATTAAGTATTTATAAAAAATCCATACAAAATCTTCCAGCTTTTCTATTTTAAAGTAAAAACTTATAGTTACCTAAATGTTTTATTTAAGGAATACTGTAAACCACCAGATTTTATTGTAATTCAGAAGAAGTAATTTAAATATAATTACTTTCTAATTAGTAGTATAAACATTTTCAGAATATAAATAATATAAATCTATTAATTTTGAAATGCAAATTCTTTTTCTTGGATAAAGTATATAATTTTCTTGTGTACCTGGGAGCACAATTTACAACCTTTTAAGATTTGATATTTCTTTTAAAGCACCTTGTATTTTAGTTTTGTCTTAATAATTATCACAGTAAAATGCAGATAAAATAAATTTTCCAATATAACAGTCATCTTTTTCCTATCTTATTCATTTAGGACTGCTTTCTTTTTTTCTTCCTAGTTTTTGCGTACTCACAATATTGTAGTTGAGTAAAAACTCCAGTTAAAACATTTTTCTAAAAAACTTAACTGTCATTTTAAATTAGACATTTGGTTTACTTGTGTCTTTTTCACTGCCAATGTTCATTTAATCTTTGATTCATTGATTGACTCATATAGTTTGTAAACATTATTATGCCAGTACTGGTCTCAGGATATTTAGATGTAAAGATAAGGTTTCTGCCATCAAAAATCTTAAGTCTCATATGGAAACCAATATGTAAATGAGCATAAGATCATAATTGGTATTGTGGAAACACAATGCTAATTCCACTGAAACTAGCATGATGCTAATTTACTTTGCAAAAAACCTATTTCCAAATTCTGTAGTTTTTTTTTTGAGACACAGTCTTGCTCTGTCATCCAGGCTGGAGTATAGTTGTGCCATCTTGACTCATTGTAACCACCGCCTCCTGGGTTCAGGTGATTCTCATGCTTCAGCCATCCAAGTAGCTGGTATTACAGGCACATGCACTACCACACACCCCACTAATTATCATATTTTTAATAGAAACAGAGTTTTGCCCTGTTTGGTCTGGTCTCAAACTTTTGGTCTCAAGTGATCCTCCTTCTTTGGCCTCCCAAAGTGCTGGGATTACAGCCATGAGCCATCACACTCAGCCAAGTTTGTTTTCCTATTCTATCTTAACATTTCTACTTTTGTAGGCTAAGAATGCTAATATCATTGCTACTAGAATAATAGTAATTTTTGTTAATAACTTTAATTTTGCAGTATATAGAAATTCTCAGTTAATTTGGTAATTATCTGTTCATGTCTTTTGAATAAGCAATTGAGCATTTCAGCCAAGCAACCAGCCTCCCATAGTGCCATTACTAGAATTGCCGACTATTTTAAGACATTATACTATAAAAGTACAAATGTAAATTAGATGACAAAGGCTCACATTTTGAAAGAAAAGCGTTATATTTGGGCTTTAGCTCAGATTAATGTGAATGAATGCTATTAAGTTATGCTACACTATGTAATTCTAAATGTGAATTGATTTTATTTAAAAAAAACTAAGTGTACTTGATTCTTTTTAAAGAGGGTGGCATTCATTTATTTTTATTAAAATGTAAAATAATGCTGATTAACAAAATGTTTAATTTCATTGGTATATTTTCATTATTAGTTTGTAAAGTAGAAAGTGTTTATTCTCCTTCAGAACTGATTCTGATTCCTAAAAAGCAAACTGTTCTATTTTAGCTCATATTTTTTTAAGAAACAATAAGGAAGTGATCTTTAGGCTGACAATTCTCAAATAAAATTGTGAGATCATCTGTGCTCGGGTATCTTTATAAAATAAAATGTGAAGATGAGGCCCTTTTATGATATTATTTGTTTTTTACACATGTTAAAATGAATTGCTTTTCAGTGTGATATTTGAGAGAAGAAAAGTGCATGTCTTCTTTTTTTCTGTTTGCATTTCAGCACCACCACCTCCACCACCATCAAGGGGAGGGCCACCGCCTCCCCCTCCCCCTCCGCACAACTCAGGTCCTCCTCCTCCTCCTGCCAGGGGAAGAGGCGCTCCTCCCCCACCGCCTTCAAGAGCTCCCACAGCTGCACCTCCACCACCGCCTCCTTCCAGGCCAAGTGTAGCAGTCCCTCCACCACCGCCAAATAGGATGTACCCTCCTCCGCCTCCAGCCCTTCCCTCCTCAGCACCTTCAGGGCCTCCACCACCACCTCCATCTGTGTTGGGGGTAGGGCCAGTGGCACCACCCCCACCACCTCCACCTCCACCTCCACCTGGGCCACCGCCCCTCACTGGCCTTGGCCTTTCTTCTGACGGGGACCATCAGGTTCCAACTACTGCAGGAAACAAAGCAGCTCTTTTAGATCAAATTAGAGAGGGTGCTCAGCTAAAAAAAGTGGAGCAGAACAGTCGGCCAGTGTCCTGCTCTGGACGAGATGCACTGTTAGACCAGATACGACAGGGTATCCAACTAAAGTCTGTAAGTAAGCTTTTTTTTTTTTTTTTTTTTTTTTTTCCCATTTTAGATCATCTATGATAATGGAATTTTAAAGTAGTTTATTGAAAGACACTTTTGAAAAGTTTATACTTTATTTTTCTCTTGCTAATTTACTCTTAACACTATAAATTTGAAAATATTTTTACATGCAATGATATGCATAAATTTTTAGTTCAGCTTTGATACATTTCTATAGCCATGTAACCCATATCTCTAAATCCAAATGTAGGACATTTCTATCACCCCGGAAGGTTTTCTCATGCCTCTTCCCAGTTAATTTTTCCATAAACAATCACTGATCTAAATATAGATTAGTTTTGCCTATTCTGGAACTTCATATGAATGGAATTTTATAGTATGTTTGCAATTCATTGTTCTAGACTTTACTTTCTAATAAAAGGTACTTTAAAGAAAAATCCTTATTAAGCTCTGAGAATTAAAAATAGCCCTACTTGAAACCAATTGCGATCACTTTAGGAAATCTAAACCAGTGATCATGTTCTGATGTTTTCATGTTCTGAAATTTAAATTAGTAGAGAATCAGACTCACAGAAATTGAAAGAGTTTTAACAGAATTTCTGACAGTGATGGCAAATAAATTTGGGATTATCTGATTTGGATGAGATAACCATTTAATCTTACAGGTCATTTAATCTTTTAGAGTTCAGCAAACGCTTTTCTGTAAAGGATCAGGTAGTAAAAATTTAGGCTTATATAGGCAATGTGGCCTCTTGTCATGACCACTCTGGTGTTTTACCACAGAAGCATCACAGCCAGTACGTAAATGAATGGACATGCTTGTGTTCTATAAAACTGTATTCGGATACTGAAATTTGAATTTTATATAACTTTCACATATAAAAAGTAGTCTTTTTATTTTCTTTGAACCATTTTAAAATGTAAATTCAAGCTTAGTTTTTAGATCGTTTAAAAAAAAAAGTCAAAGAACAGGCTGGATTTGTCCCATGGGCTCCAGTTTGCTGACTCCTACCCATCCTATAGCCTAACCTGTCTACATTTACATACTTACTTTGAAGTCTTTTATAACATGTTCTCCAGGACTTCAGGCAGGTCATGGACGATAGATTTTTCTGTGAAGTAAATGGAGATCACAGAGGACGTTTTAATAGAAAATTATTTTCCAGTGTAGGGATTAAAGTAACTTTCTAGATCTCAGAAGCTTTGTCTAAAAGGAGAGTGATAGATAGGAAACACACTAATTGAATGAAAACATGTAAACATTAGCATAGATTTAAGAAGACTCTGATCTTTAAAATATGTTTAGATCTTTTATTTGCATATATTCAGGATGACAGATAAATAAATCTATAAACTATCATCTCTGTTCTCTTTCCCCATTTATATCAGACTAAAGATCTCTCAGAAGCAGTTGACAAACTTTAAAGAGTGGTTAGTGGGGAGAATTAATGTCAAAATGACCACAGCCAGCTGGGTGTGGTGGCTCATGCCTGTAATCCCAGCTCTTTGGGAGGCTGAGGCGGGCCTATCACGAGGTCAGGAGATCAAGACCATCCTGGCTAACATGGTGAAACCCCGTCCCTACTAAAAATACAAAAAATTAGCCCGGCATGGTGGCACACACCTGTAGTCCCAGCTACTCGGGAGGTTGAGGCAGGAGAATCGCTTGAACCCGGGAGGTGGAGGTTGCAGTGAGCCAAGATCCACTGCACTCCAGCCTAGGTGACGGAGTGAGACTCAGTCTCAAACAAACAAACAAACAAAAAATGACCACAGCCCAGCTTTTACCTTGGAATCTGTGCTGGTTCCTATGTCACTCTCATTCCTATGTCTTCCACTTTTTGTTTTCCCTTTTCACAACCAACTTCATTTCTTTCTCTCATTTAGCTATAATAAAGTGATTTTAAATTTGTAATGAACAAAGTTGTATCATTTATTTTGAAAAGTTAAAGTTAAATTTTCTATTTACTTTCTCCATAACTTTCTCCAATCCCAATGCTTTCTTTCTTTCCCAAAAAAAACCTGTTAATATCTTTTAGAAAGAAAAATATTTTCTATTCTTACATATTGGATAGGGGGCCGTTTTTATCCTAAATAATCACCTTCCTTTTGATTGCATTTAGTGCAGCCATAGAGTGCATATCAGTGAACCACTGGCATGTTATACATTTACTCTGAGTTCATAATTTTTTTTATAAAGACCATTTTGTGGTTGAAATTTCTATGGCTATGTTTCCATTAAGTCGTCAGTTTATTCTGTGATGAATATGATTAACATAAAACGTAGATTAAAGAGCTAGTAGGAAGCATTAAGTACTCACATATGTTTTAAATTCCCTGGTTTCAGACCTCAAATAGTACCCTGTTCAAGTAAGTACTTCAAAAAATATGTTTGATCAGATGTGCTCACCTCTGCTATGTGCTCTCTGCTTTACATTATCCCATTGCTTAAAGGTAGTCTAAATGTCCCTACTGCTGTTGTACTTCGAGAGCCTTGTGCAGAAATACAAAGCTCTGAAACTGTTATCTTTTTCATTTGTGGTACCTCTGTACAAGAAATAGTTAATACATAGTATTTAAATCCAAAATACTAAGCATTGAATCTGTATCTTAGGGGGAGCCACTTTGAATTTTTTTTAAAAAAGGTGTTTAGTCCAGAAAGAACAAGAAGTATTAGAGGAAGAGTTGTACAGATCAAAATGAAAAGTTGAATTGTCTTTGAGAAATGATTAAGAATTTCAAATATATATAAAAGTTTTGAAATATATGTAAAAACATATAAAACATAGGTAATCATTTAGTTACAGCTATACTATTTCATCTGTAATTATAATTCTTTTTTCTTTAATGCACTTTGGCACAGCTAAGTTAGGGACTGTTAGTTGCCTAGTGAGGCAGATATATTTTGAAAGCTGCTCAGTTCATCTCCTAAAAAGAAATTATATACTATGAGAAAAGAGTATATATTTTGAAGGTATAAATATAACATAAAGGTGTAAAGCTGATTTTTTTGTAGGCAAACATAAGTTTCCACAGTTGTTTTTCAATATCTCTAGTGTACTTTCCACATAATAACTCTGGAGTCTAAATAAGTATTACCCTTTTTTTTATAAAATGAGTTCCCTTGATAATAGCTTTAAAGTTGATCATCTAAGTCTTTATGTGCTGTAATAAACAGAGGTAACCCAGCAAGTATTATTCAAGAAAGGGTTTGTTATCTAAATATAAACATAGATTTGGAAATGCATTGTTGGCTTATACATTAAGATGGAAAGGAAATATTTTTAAATAATATCTTCAAGGCAGCACTTTGTTTCTTGTTAATTTAATTAATCTTGTCCTGGGCTTGCTAGTTTGATATCTTTTTTGTCTTTTATGATTAAAAGGTGATTCTAAGAAAGTAAGACTTTCTGGAGACAAAGATTCTTTGCCAAAGATTTATTATTGAGTTTTGCTAACTTTATTTTCCAAGGTGTCTGATGGCCAAGAGTCTACACCACCAACACCTGCACCCACTTCAGGAATTGTGGGTGCATTAATGGAAGTGATGCAGAAAAGGAGCAAAGCCATTCATTCTTCAGGTAGAGAGAGAGAGAGAGTGTGTGTGTGCATGTGTATTTAATAAATTTGAATGTTTGAAGTTCAGTTTTTTTTTTTTAATTTTATGACTGTCTTTGCTAGCTTTCTGCTAATTGAGTAACTAGTGATGTGGGTTCTAGGGTGTATCTTAAAAGTTGTTGCCTCTTTGACTAGTCTGTCTGAAACTTGACAGATGCAACACCACCACAGCCATAGCCATAAATTGAAAGAACAGCCTTGGGAAAATTGACAGTTTTGTTTCCTGTATCAGGAAATGCTCAAAGACTTCCTACCAAACAACTGCTAAACAGAACTTGAGATTTTTAGATTTCATTCCTGTGATATTACTATGACATAAAAAATTCAGGTGCTTTACCTCATCTGCAAGGATTAGAGCTAAGAATTTATAATTTTCACTGTTTCTAGAGTTTGCTAAAGAATACTAACTTTTCTTAAACCTTTCTTTATCATTTTCTAAAAGGTTATTTGAATAAGCCAGTACCTATTTTGAGGTTATTATTAAACATACACATACCATCATATGAATGAATATTTCTTTAAAGAAAGAACAAGCATATGGGTTTTACTGATTGGAGTGTTTGAGGTTTGCTAAATAGCTTTTCCAACATGATGTACTAGAGTCAGATCTCACTAGATTTATTTAATCTCTGTGAGCCTCAGTTTCTCATTTGTTACATTGAGAGAATTCACAAAGCCCATGATAGATGTGAGAATTAAATAGTATGTCACTAATCAGCAGATTGCCTAGCACATAGTAGGTGCTCACTAAATGTTATCTTCCTTTTCTTTGTTTCTCTGTAAGGATGTGCATGTCTTTAGATCCTTGAGCAATGTTTGTTTTCCTTAAATAGGCATATTCCTATCCTGCATTACAGAAATGGAGATAAATATTTACTGTGGAATAATAATAAATTTTAACAAAACAACAGAAATCTCTGCCTTCATGGACATGCGTTAGGTCTAATAAGAGAGAGAGACAAGCAATAAACAAAGCAAACTAGAAAAACATACAGTATGTTAAGTGGTGACATGAACTAAGGACAAAATCTAATAGAAAAGGGAAATGAGGAGTTACAGACTGTTGAGAGGGAAGTTCATTCTGAAATGGGACGATAAAGCCTAACTGAGGTGACATTTGAGGAAAGACTAGAAGTTCAGGAAGTGAACCATGTGGAAAACTGGGGAAAGTGTATTCAATGGAAAGAAAAGCAAATGTAAAGTCTGTGAGGTTGAGAAACAATGAAGAGATCAGGAAGCTTGCAAGGGAGGGAGGGAAAGAGTAGTAAGGAATGAAATACAAGTAGTAGTAAGTCTTTGGAGACCCCTGACAGTAGCTTTTGTTTGTTTGTTTGTTTGTTTGTTTGTTTGTTTGTTTGTTTGTTTTTGAGACGGAGTTTCACTCTTGTTACCCAGGCTGGAGTGCAATGGCGCAATCTCGGCTCACCGCAACCTCCACGTCCTGGGTTCAGGCAATTCTCCTGCCTCAGCCTCCTGAGTAGCTGGGATTACAGGCATGCGCCACCATGCCCAGCTGATTTTTTGTATTTTTAGTAGAGACGGGGTTTCACCATGTTGACCAGGATGGTCTCGATCTCTTGACCTCGTGATCCACCCGCCTCGGCCTCCCAAAGTACTGGGATTACATGCGTGAGCCACCGCGCCCGGCCGACAGTAGCTTTTATTCTGAATGTGATGGAAAGCCTTTGGAGGGTTTTTAGCAGAGTAATGATCCAAGCAAGAAATGATGGAGGCTTGAACCAGGTTTATAGCACCAAGAAGTGGTTAAATATTAGTTATATTTTGAATGTGGAGATCACTGGGTTTGCTGGTAGTTTGAAAGTGAAGGTAGAAATAAAGGGAAGAGTGCACGGTGACTCCAAGGTTTTTGACTTAAACAACTGGAAAAGGGAGACTTAGGAAGAAAAAGTTTGAAAGGGAAGATTAGGAGTTTGGTTTTACATATTAAATTTGAGATAATCTTAATTCAAATATAGATATGGAGTAGAATTTGGTTATGAGTCTGGAAGTCATAAGAGAGGTCTGAATTGCTAAATTGCATGTCAATAGGATATACATAGACCCAGTATTTAAAGTTATGCTTCTGTCTATGGTATAGTATTCTTTAGTAAACTCTAGAAACAGTGAAAATTACCTAAGTTCTTAGCCATAATCCTCACAGATGAGGCAAAGCGCCTGAATTTTTTATGTCACAGAAATGTCACAGGAATGACATGTAAAAATCTCAAGCCTAGTTTGAAGGTTGCTTGCTAGGAAGAGATAAAGGTCTTCATTCTTTCCAGATAGGAGAATGTAAGCCTTCTGTGAAATACATGATTCCGAAAAAGAATTTATTCTATGCTGGTATCTGTGAGTTCTGTTAAACATTTCCCTACAATTAAGGTTTTTTTAAATAATATATAATAGTCATGCTAATATAATGACAATATAGGATTGTTTTTACTTATTTTCAGACTTGTTAGCTATTAGCTTTTAACTATTTAACTATTAATATTTCTGCGGTAGTATCTCATGATGGAATTATTAGCTACTTCCCCCTCTTCACCATAGATACTGATAAATTTCTGTCTTTTGTCACTCTGTAAATACCAGCATAGTTGGGTGTCTTTGATGCTTTTCATTCAGGTAAATTTTGTAAAGCATGTCTAGCAAAAGCTGGTAGCGAATTATTTCCCTTGCTAGAAAAGTAAACACAGAAGTTAACAGGAAGTCAGTTGAACTCCTTTCCAAATAAATTCTGTAACAATTTAGAGCTGACCATCAGACATAAATAAATAATAAATTATTATTGCTATAAAAGTAACAACTTAGGCCAGGCATGGTGCCTCACACCTGTAATCCCAACACTTTGGGAGGCCTAGGCAGGTGGATCATCTGAGGTCAGGAGTTCGAGACCAGCCTGGCCAAGATACTGAAACCCCGTCTCTACTAAAAATACAAAAATTAGCCAGGCATGGGGATCGGCACCTGTAATCCCAGCTACTCGGGAGGCTGAGGCTGGAGAATGACATGAACCCGGGAGGTGGAGGTTGCAGTGAGCCAAGATTGTGCCATTGCACTCCAGCCTAGGCAACAAGAGTCAAACTCCATCTCAAAAAATAAAAAGTAAAAATAAGTTACAACTTTGTTTGGGGCCAAGAGAAGTTAAAGTTGCCCCTCTTTGGCTTCTGTTAATTTTCAAGTTTTAATACCAGAGCTCAAGTACTTTTTCAGATCCTAAGACAATCAATTTTATATGGAGAAAAATAGAAGAAAAAGTTTGTTCTGTGTTCTGTACATGTAACCCACACATATGTCACATAGTCTTACTGGTTGTTTATCATTAAATGCAGTTACTCAGCTGCTGTCTCACTTTATATACTTGGTCTTCATGGGTCCTATGAGGTATATATATTTAAGAGGTTAAATATGGAAAGTCTGTATAATATAGAAGTATGTGCATAAAATCTAATGATATCTAAATATTCCTTCAACAAGTGTTTATTGAACAGCTGATTAGTAGCACTGTTTTGGTGTTGAGGAAAAATAAGATAGGCAGGGTCCCTGCTGTCATGGAGCTTAATAAAGTACAGTAATTTTAGATATTAGTAAGTGATAGGAGGAAATAAAATGGAATAGGCAGTTACTGATGGTGGGGAAGGGGCTATACTTTATGTGTGATGGTCAGGAAAGGCCTCTCTGAGGAAGTAGTTTTTGAGTGGGTCCTAAATGATGTAAAGATTAGTTTAACGGAAGAAATAGTTACTGCAGAAGCTCTAAAGCCAGAATAAGCTTGGTAAGTTTAAGGGACAGAAGGGAGGCCATCTTAATAGGGATAGTGACTTGAAGGGAGTGTGTGTTATGAGAAAAGCTTGGGGGAGAGGGAGAAACAATAACTGGGTAAATCATGTAGGGTCTTTTAGAGGTAGGAAACATCAGATTTCATTCAGATGGCAGTGGTAGGTAGCCACAGGAGGACTTAAAGAAGGGTAGCAACATGATGTTTTTAAACTTGGAATTTAAATAATATCACACCATTTGCTGTGAGGCAAATAGACTCTAGAGTTGCAGTAATCCAAGCAGGATGTGATGGTGGTGTGGAGAGTAGTAGTGAAAAAAGTGAAAGAGAGCAGGCTTGATAATTGGATGGTGAAGGAGGAAGTAATCATAATTTCTAGGTTTTTGGCCTGATTAGGTGACAGGATGGTGGTGCCAGTTATTGAGGTGGAGCAGACCAGGATGGAGCAGGAAAAGAAGATTGGGAAAGGAGATAAAAGTTAGAAGTTTGAATTTGAGAATCTACATGAAGAATACAAGAAGGCAGTTGGATTTGTGACAGAAAGGTCAACCCAGATGTGATTTTATACATTAACACAGGTTGAAATTTGTCACATGGATACTAAGGAATTAGAACCCTCGTCTTCTGAGTCCTGTTTTAATCTTTAGTTTACTATCGCACTCTATAGATATCTTTCTTTAGCTTCACTTTAAACTATTTCAGTAACTAGATTCTTCTGGGAGTCAGATTATCTGTGTTTCAGGAGTTAGATTGGAGAAATCACCCAAGACTTATGTAATGTGGTTTTATTTATGCATATATTTTGGTTGTGTGTCTCAATTTTCTTCTAGATGAAGATGAAGATGAAGATGATGAAGAAGATTTTGAGGATGATGATGAGTGGGAAGACTGATCTATATATTATATATATATATATATATATTTTTAAGGTGAAATACTAAACACTACTTTCTTTCTGTGGATTCTGTAAAATTATCATGTAAATGTTCTACCAATTTGCTGTATATTTTTGTTGCCTTTTTTGCTTTTTTTTTTTTAATTAATCTGTGCAATACCTCATTTAATCTGTAAAGGTTTGTCATAATCCTCTACAAAGCTACTCCCTGTTATTGTGTGCAAGTTTACACCAGGATGCTCACTTGATTTGTGAATAGTTTTCATTCCATCAACAAGGGAGTTTAAATACTATATGTGAGACTGACAAAAACCTTAATGTAATTTACTTATAATGCCAGAAGGAAAACACTATTTTCATACCCTACTTTTTCTGTACCTAAATTTTCTTAAAAAAAAAAAAATCTAGTATAGCACTACATTCTTTTTTAAGTGATGCAAACCTTAGTTTCTTTAGCCCCTTTATTTTGAATACAACACTACATATGAATGTTGAAGCCGATACATTGCACAGTTCTCTAGACATCACTATACTGATGCAGTTTCTCAAATTTTAGCAATATGCTCTACATAAAATCACTACAGAGATACTAGTGGGGAAGATGAGTAACACACCTCTTACAGCAATACTGCCTGTTATTGGGATAGCAGTGGTATTTGCAGGCTGGAATCATAAGGAGCCCTTACATACTTGTTATTGACTAAGGTTATTTTGATGCTGTTAGCAAATGTGGCAGGCCTTTTTTGGCAAAATTTTTGAAATTTTTTTTTGGTATTATTATGAAACAAAATTTAAGTTGAAGTTTGGGGGATTTAGGGAGTACTTTTCATTCTACATGAACTGAAGTCATATTGTGGTTACTCCAATATTTGGTTAAAAAAACTATACAAATCAGAATAGTACTAAAGTAGTGTGGAATTTCAGCATTTTTATTTTGCACTTCGTGTGGATTGAGGTATTCAAAAATACCAACTGTGAAAATCTAACCTAGTTGGCAAAGATATTCACTGAAACGCAGGACCTCACATGCATTTATTTTGATAATTTTTGACGATTTTTGTCAAATAGCAAGTGAAGGGTTACATTTTTTTAAAAAGATCAGTGACCCCAGTGTCAAATTTCTTGGAACACATAACTGAGTGATAGATTCTTTTTAAAAATAAAACTTTACAACCTGCACATTTGTTATGTATACTAAATGGTGTGTTAAAAATAGGGTTTCTTTGCCTCTCTGCAATACACTAATCTGCCAAAAGGTGGTTGTTTCATATTTATAATGCTAATTATCATACCTACCTACTTTAAATTTTAGGTAGAAAATTATCTGATTTAAATACAGACATATTTTTCTCACATTGAGTCATATGCATAATGTAGTTCCAAATGTATTTCATTACTTAGTCGCAATATCCAACTAAAAATTATGCTATCTAGAACTGTACCGACCAAATCTAGTATTGGCAGATCTTGACAGGCTGGACCTGCAAGATGTGGCTTGAATTTTAACCATTTATTACATAATCTATAGTGATCATGCATCTAGTTATCATAAGAAATAATTTAAAAGGTTTTGTTGCTGAAAGCAGTAAGTGGTGCAGTAAAATAGTTAAGTTATTCAAAGAATGTTATCTTTCTTGCAAGAGTAATTTAAGCACATGGGAGGAAAGATTCTAGACTTTTTGTTTCTTGCAACAACAGTGCCCTCTGCTGCTAGAAACCTTTTTCTACTTACTATCATTTTTATTGTGGCTTGAGCTCAGTGAATCTGGTGCAGATGAGGCTGAACAGCTACTAACCAATAAGATCAGGAATTTGTACAAAAGTTAAATGGGACATTATAATTATTTTAAGTAATGTTAATTTTTTTTTTCTTTTTGACAATATGAAAACATTTTAAATTTCCTAGAAATGTCTTCAAGGTAATGCCAATTTAAGATCTCTCTTAACTTTTGGCCAAGGAATTCAAGATTTTCGAGCTAACTTTGGTATAACAAATATTTATCAGGAACTTGTCTCAGCAGAGAGTATCCATTCTTTGAAGTCGAAGCACAATTTTGAACATGTAAGATGGATATATAATTTGCCAAAGGTAATTGAATTTATTCTTTTTTTCTTAA
Source organism: Sapajus apella (assembly GCF_009761245.1). Taxonomy (NCBI): domain Eukaryota; kingdom Metazoa; phylum Chordata; class Mammalia; order Primates; family Cebidae; genus Sapajus; species Sapajus apella. The sequence goes on from NW_022436947.1 coordinate 17,492,070, forward strand.
AGAAAAAAAAGACTTTGGTTGTTGTTGCACAAAGTCTAAATTACTATTGGTTGAAACACAGCAGCTGTGGAGTTCAGTCCAGGCATGAAGACTAAATCTGCTTTACCAAGTAAGGTGTAAGGTTGCATGTTTCAGTCCTCTACCATCTTGCACTGTGAGCAGCACTATACCTGTGCGTTGTCTGAAAGCCTCTGTATATTCTCCAGCTATATGGTTGTCTGGTAGCCTTTGCATTTAACAAACTAGCATGAGGCTTTTTTTATATCTAAATGCTACGTGATAGACAATTTCAGCTAGCCACATATTGTATGTATGAGATTCATAGAGACTTTCAATCATTTCATTTTCAAACAACTGAAATTTTGTTTAGTATGTGAATTTTTTTTTTTTTTTTTTTTAAATGTATAGTGAATAGGATGTTGCACTGGTGGCAATTCATCATGGAGCATAATAAAATTAATTTGACCCAATAGTATAAAATAGTGTGTTTTATTTGTTTATTGTTAAGAGAGTAACTTTATAGCAAAGGGTACACAGCAGTCAATGATAGTGGTTGATGTTTTCAGCAGACTGCATGCCCTGAGAGTTAGAGTGTGCCATTAAATAAACATGGTGAGCAGAAGAATGTTACACCCTGTTCTGTTGGGAAACATGACAGCTGCTCAGCGGCTCCGCTAGAAGCCACTGCTGTGGTTAACAGAGCATTCACATTGCAAGGTCAAACTGTTTGGAACTCTTCCACATACCAAAAATGTTGAAGTTTTCGAAAGAAGAATAATACTGGAGTTTACTGGTAGTTTCAATAAATGCCAAATATACCAGTTTGTATGGGACATAAGTAGCTTTTAATAAGTGGTATCAAAGAGGGTGCTCATTTTAAATAGGAAACTATTTTTGATAAATAGAATTTTCTGTTTCACTGACCCTGGCACAAGTGGGTGTCTGAAGATTAAACTGAGTTGGGGAATTCAGAGTGTAGGATGCTACAAAATTCCTTTTAAGAGCCTTGGTCAAATTTAACATCCATTTCAAGAATAATACGTTCTATTAAAAAGTTGTTTCTGTTGTACAATTGTGAATACTTAAGAATGTCTTAAACTTTTAAAAGAATTGTTTTAAAGAGAAGTGAAATGTGCCTAAGAATTGTTTCTGTCACATTTTTATCTAATCAACAGAGGGGATTCTTGAGATAACTCTGCTTTAGGAATGGAGTTCCTAAAGGACAAGTATGGAGAGAAGGCTTATTTATAGTACAATGGAAAATCCTGTGTGGAAAAGTTGCAAAATTTTACCTTCTGCATTTGTTGGTATTGTCATATCTCACCTCCAAAACACAGCATTCTTTAAAATCTCTTGGTCATTTATTTGTGGATTAAAAAAAAAAAAAAAACTGCTTTCTAGGGAAGCCTCTGGGAAGGATATAATACACCGTTACAAATATGCTGGGGAGCATGCTTTGCAGCTATTGCCTTTACTTCTGTATGTGATATGTAGCATCCTCCATTGCCATGAGGAGCCTATTGAAAAATTTGTCTCCAGATGCGTCTGCCATATGTTTTTCTAAAAAAGAAAAAAGCATCACAGATTATGTTAACTGTTGATACAGTATTTACTGTTACATAAGTCCATTGTAACTCTAAATTTGGCCATGCACACCATTATCAAAATTGGCAAATCAAGATGTGAATGGCACGTAATTATTTTGAGTAAAGCATAACAGATTGTAGTTTATAGGTGGTTTTCAGTTTAATCAGATATTTGTGTATTGGGGCATTTCTAGTAAATTTGAAGTAGTCACTGAATAACAACCACAAAAAAAAATCTGCCTTAGGATTTTTTAAAAAATGTTTCTATTTAAGAGAAAGTTGAATTTCAGCAGTATCAGATTGCATTATTGAACTTGAACAAAACACTATTGAATTGGTTGGCATTTCATGACCTAAATTTTGTCTTGTCTTAGTGATTACTAGATGTGTGTAGATTTTCATCAAGGCCTAATTCTAAGGATTTTTAAAGCATCAATATCACCATATTTAAATAATTATGAACTAAATATGTGGTGGATCTTAAGATATGACAGTGGAGTAGGATAGGTCCCCACCCACATCTACATCATTTAAAATACTTATTTCATAAATGAAAGATGTTTGGAGACCATTGAGTGATATGAGAACAGAAGCACATGGACATCACCAAGCCTATTTTCTCATTTCACAGGTGAGGGTAGTCATTCATGTTCACAGGGCTTGTGGGGCCTGCCCGAGGTTAATTAGAACTAATAGTAGAAGTCAGATCTGACAGCTGCTCTTTTTCATGTACCTTAATCCTATTGTATTCCTTTCTTTTTCTTAAATTAAGGATAAACTGCAGATTTAGTTTGTTTCTGAAAGGTGTATGGCTGCAAATGTCACCCTTCCTCACTTATCATCTGGGTGTTGGAAGAAGCACCTAACATTCTGTGTCCATCTCTAGCCAGAAAAGCTGGCTGGCTTTGAGGAGCCAGCCTCTGACCCTGATGCATGTGATTGTATTTTGGCTCAATGGTGGCAGTCACCTTACATTGCCCAAGCATTTGGTCATCACAGGGCACTTCTGTCATCTAGTACAGAGTTGAAACGAGGTTGAGCTTTTCATTCTACATTAAATTATTTTTGTTAGTTTCTTACAGATGTAAATAGGCATTGTTTTTACTTAGACATAAGTATTTTATAAGTCTTTACAATCAACATGTCTGACAGAATATTAGTTTGAGAACATATTAATCTTTCTGAATAATTTTTTGATCAACAGCTGCACTGTCAATTTAAAGAGCAGGAGTTCTTCCAAGGACCGCAAGGACAAACAATGCTTCAAATCCAGCTTCCTGGCTTTATTATGGATGGGAGAGGGGGAGATCCTAACTGGGTTCCATGTACTTCAACCTTACTGGAGAAGAGGCAGAAAAATAAAATGTGAATCTTGTATTTGTGATGTTGAAAGAAACAAATGAAAAGGCATTATCATGTCCATTTAACTATGGGAAAACGAAGGTGTTCATGTCTCAATTCTATAGTTGTCTTAAGGGCAAGTATAATTTAGGTCCTTAAATCAGCGTCTGACCTAAAAAGAAACAACTTTTTTTTTAAGCTAGGTTGGGAATCTAAGGAGGCAGGGAATGGAAAGGAGAGTTTGTGTTTATAAGCATATTTTGGTGATCGGGAGAAAGCTCAGCAAGTAGAATTAAGAAATACATTTGAATCTCCATTTTTAGGAACAAAAACTAGTTCTACAGGAAGAAACTCATATTTGTTTTTTGTTTGTTTATTGAGCAAGGATGTGAATGCATAAGGACCAAACTTTTTCTTAATTGTGTTAGCTAAAGTTCAAAACTACACTCGACCATTCAAGTATAAGGGATTTTTCTTTCCTTTTTTTTTTTTTTTTTAAGTTTTCTGAACTTAGCTGTAGATATAAGCATAGCCCTAGTATTTCAATCACTTCCTTTCCAAGCCACCAGTAAATGGACCTCATGGTTCTATTTAAGTGGCTTTGCTTTGGCCATGGTTGATATCTGGGTGCTGTAGAACATGCTTATAATGGACTTGCTGCCCAGAGATGTTTAGGAAGTTCAAGTAGATTCTGAGCCAGATAGTTGCTTTAGATCTACACCAGTGCCCAAAAGTTCTGTAGCCAACATACTGCACTAACTTGACATGGTTTAGACCAGTTAGACTGTGCAAAGAGAGAGAGTCTGCGTACTACCAGAGCCCAAATTTAGCACCCTGTTTGCTTTAGCACTTGTATCACTTTGTTTTCCAAAACTCAAAGCAGCAGAAAAACTGATGTGTTATGGGAATCACTCTTATTTTTCATGTGTTTTTGTTTCCAAGCTGTCTAAATCATACTAACCAAGATTATTAGACTAGCTTAGGAAAAACAAATAGATTGTCCATTTGAGTTCAGTTTTGATTCTGTAAAGACTTTGCAAAGCCAACTTCACTAACCATTATCACTACTATTAAATAGTATTTGATAGGTTGTTGGAAAAGATAGTTGCCCTTTCCACTGCATGGCAGGCTAACACTTCAGTGTAGTCTCATCTTTGAATCTTGGTGTTGCTTTGTGATATTAGGATTGCTAGTATCACAATGATCCCACATAAGATCCCACATAATGATCCCACATAAGAACTGCTTGACATAATAAACTTGGGGTCTTTCAACTTGTGAAAAACTATCGCTGTATCTTCACATTGGTAAGATTTTACACAAAATTGAGGCTAAGGATAGGCATTGAAAAACTGTAAAGGAATTTTTTGAAGGGTTTCCCCAGAAAGCTTTTAAATATACATGTTTCTTAAATATTAATGGTAAATGGTGACTAAAGCAAGAAAGAAACATAAGGAAATGTTCTCCTATATAATCGAGTCATCAGAAATTTCCAGAAATATGATTTTCAAAGTCAATGGATAAATGAACTTGAATGCAAGCATTAGTCTAATGTCCAATACTAAAGCAAACTATTTTAAATGATTATTACTATAAGTTGGAAATAGATCCCAGAATAAAACAAATCTCTCATTCTATATAGTAATACATCTCTAAGATCATGTGACTACATAATGCTAAGACCCATGAGAAATCAGGCATTTTTTTTTCTTCTGTCACTTTCTTAGAAAGTTTTTATAGTTTATTAAGTTCCCTTGACACAGTAGGATTTGGGATAGAACTTGTGCACACAACCAATTATGAAAGAATGGCAAAAATGCATGCATTGGTGGAGAAGTAAAGGACAGCTGGAAAATCTTGACACACTGTTGGGGAGATATAATGATGAGTGTACCAACAGCTGAGGCCACTTCCAAATGTGCAAAAACACAAGGTCTGCGTGAGCAGGTCACTGGAGAGGCCAGTCTTGGAGCTACTTGATGTTATTTAGAAATTGTCTTAGTATGCCTGGGCAAGAACATTTATGTATATTGAAGTATATAAAATATTTATAGAAAGACCATGACCTGTGGAGATTTAAAACAACTTGGTAAGTACAAAGAGAAGGAATTAGTGCATAAATTATTCTGTGGCTTAGTCCATTTAGGTCGAGAAATAGCTTTTTATCTATAGGTCATGATTCTTGTGAGGTTTATGTGACTGTACTCAGCATCTAATCTAATGAGAAAATGTTGGTAAAACAAAAGGGTAGAGAGGAGATTTATGTTTGTGATTGTTACCCACAAGACCGATAATGGGCTCAGTGGTGTAAACAGGCTAGTTGAAAGATTTGGTGACTACAGGCTGTTTTATGCAGGATGGTTCATATCAAATTGCTGCATAATTTATTTCTAAATATGAGAGTTTTAAGTCACTGATGTAAGAAATAATTGCATATCCTTTAATCTTTTTGTCAAAGCTAAATCATCTATTATAATTGAGAAAAGGGGCCATTAACCATGGAATTTTGGACATGCAGAAGTCTCTGTGTCTGACGTGCTACTGAGAGAAAATGTAGGTACAGGTGGCATTTTAGATGAATATTTCTTCTGGAACAACTGGCCTGCCTAAATATGCACTTTGGCAATGGGATCAGTCAACTTGCTAGAGCTGTTCCGGCTCTATTCTGGAGGAACATAAATAGTGCTTTATAAAATTCAAAATGTAGAAAACTTTTTTTCTCAAGTGTTTGGTTTCATGACCTAAATTTCTAATAGCATTTTTTTCCCCTGCAGCATCTCAAAAGATAGAAACTGCACGATGTTGAACAGAAAACTAGAAGAAACAACAGGTTTGAGAGAATTATGGCATTGCTTCTCAGTCTTCAGTTACTGTCTCTCTTCAAAGCATTGCTTTACTTTTTCTCTAAATATTATGGGAATAGCCTTCATTCTGCTTATCCAATGCAATTTTGTTTTATAGTTCCTGCCATTCCCTCCTACTTCCATCCCTTGTTACAACAATGAGTACTAATTTTCAGGTGCAGGTACTAAGAGGGCAATGTAGCGGGGAGGGGATATAAAATGCACAGAGAAGGATTTGTTTTTTTGTGTGTGTGGGTTCTATAACTTGCAAGTGAATAGATACTGGAGGATGGGAAGCACAGTGAAAGTTTCATGGACTTTCTGTTAGTAATAACAAGAATACCTTCAAATATTTGTCCTGCTTTGCAGTAGCAATATGTGTGTGTATCAGTCCATAGTGGTGTTTTTCTAATAACACTTTCCAGAGGGCACAGTTGAGCCACTTAGTTTGCATTTCCCAGTGTAGACTGCTCTCTGACTTCCTCAGGGTGGCATCTTCTTGCCCTGTCTCCTTTCTACAGAGGTGGCTGTATGGGCTCTCACCTAGTTTCAAACCAGACTACTTTTTTATGACAGTGATGAAGCCATTTAGAGGGGCTTCCAAAAGTCCCATGGCTGTTATTCACTCCACTCCCAGACCTTTTGTCACCAAAATATTTTTTCTTTGAGGAAAATCATGTTGAAAAGAATTCTTATAATACTAACTAGTATTTATTGGAGTGCTTATTAAGTGTTGCGCATTACATGAAATGGTTTATATGAGCAAGATATCCCAATATTTCAGCCAAGGCAAATGAAACTTAGATTAAATAATTTGCACACAGTTAAGTAGCTAGTAAGTGGCAGAGATTGGGCTTCAAAATCAAGCCTGTGTTAATACAAACCCTTCACCACTATAGTATCCTGCCTACCAGTTAGCATTAAGACACCAGAGATGATGTGGATGCAATAATAAAATGGTTACTCCAGTATCTACTTTAAATGTGGGAGGCTTGGGATTTTTCTGCTTATGCAGAAAAATATGAAATCATGCTCTGATTAAAAAAAAAAAATGCAACAGAAAGGAAAATACATTATAATCATGCAACTAAACTAGCAGCCACTAAGGCAAGTTTCGAGATGAGGATAGCCCCAGATTTTTGGAGTACATGAATAGAATTTTAAAAATATTTTCTATGGTTTGCTCATCCCTTATTCCCATTCCCTACTTCATCACCAATGAAGTATTTTTTCCACTTGAAAGATTAGGTAACTGGTATGTTTGAGTAATCCCACATGCTTAATAAATGATTACATAAGAATTTATTTGGCATTACCTCAGAGTTTTCTCTGTGAATTTAGAGTAATATCTGCCAATGTGTCTTCTTAAGTATTTCCTATTTATTTCATACTTATGAGTGAACCCAATGGTGAGTTTTAAGGAGGTCAGGAACAACTTGGATTTGTTGCTTTAAAAAAAAAATTGTATTTCTTTGAAAACAGCTTTTATTAGTGACAGCTTCTGGGACAAAAAGGATTTTTTTTTAATCCATCCTAGCAAGTTCTAACAGGTCAAGAGTCCTATTAAATTTTCTATGAGCGTGTCTGCAGAGAGTCACCAGAAATTCTTGGCAGCACTTAGAGAAAAAGTTGGTGTTACCTTACTTGTCTTGAATGTGATATTTTCAACTATCTGCTAGTTTCCTGCATAATCACCACAACTCCCAATTGGTAACATGTTGAAAAAGCAAGAACTGCAGAAGATTGCAGTGTAACTCCTAGAGACATTCACAAATAGGTATCAATCAATATATTTTCCCTCTGACTCTTCCCCTTAAATGTAATTTAAGAAAAAAAAAAGCTGTATTTTCCCAATTTTGCCTCAGCGTAAAGCATCCCTTTGAGCTGCTATTTGTTGGATAATTTGTTCACAGGAATGTATTGGCTTTTAATCTGGGAGCTGCCGCCAGCCCACCCCAGCTTGACAGGGAATTGTTTCACGATAAATTCAGGAAGGACAACTTGCAAACTGTAACTCGAGAGTGGCTTTAGATAATTTGTTTTCGTGTTTATGTAACAGCGATTAATGGATCTTCTGAGATTCAATTTAGGGAGAAGAAGAAATTTAGCAATTAGTCTAAAGACTACAGTATTGTGATGTGAGAAGATTGTTACACGTTTCAATAACATGCCTAATTTTTAAAACATTCTAAGTATCTGGTTCCAAAAAAAGAAACTGTGTTGCTACCAAACTGTTTAACTTGTTCTAAAGGCTATACAGCTGGTCACACAGTGTTTCATTCTGGAACAAGTGATTAGTCATCTGAAAATTCATGCAGCATTGTCAGTGTACAGATATGTCAAAATGAAACCCTCAGCTTTAGATTGCAAATTTGTCTAATGAACTCAAGAGTTAAGGTTTTAAAGATAATGATTTCACCTCAGGATAGGTTGTTGAGAGAACCAAACTTCCATTTTCCAGTTGTCAACCTCAGCTTTCCCAAACACTCTCCCAACTGAAGCCCACACAGCGATACCTGACTACACAGCCTGACCTCTGCCCCAGATCACACATAGAAAAGGGATAGAGTCTTTGAGGGAAGAGGGTCAGCACGAGTGAATGCAGATATTCTAAGAACCTGGCCCTAAAATGTGCCAATGTTAGAGTAAGATGGTAGAGTAAAATGCCTACATTGGCTGCTCCTTAATGACGTGCTCCTTGGAGCCCCTTAGCCTCCATGTGTAGATCCTGTCCTGTCCTAGACCTTGAGGCCACTCTTGCCTCTAGAACCTCATTTCTCAACCACAGTCCTTTTTGATCAATGTAAAAATTTTGCATTCAAAATAAATATTTGTAAGTAAAAGCAAAATTGAAGATAAGTGATTTGTTATACAAGCAAGCCAAGACTTCAATACATTCCTTTCCTGTTGCATCATTTTGCAATCCGTCCACCTCTACTGAGAAAGCCATGTTTCTATAAGGAGCTCTAGGCCATTTTCTTTTGAACTGTCCAAACAGGACCAGTGACTAAGTACTCTTGTTCCTAGATGCCACTCCAAGCCATTCCTTTAGCTCCTTGCCTGTCCTTTAGTTCAGATATGCAGTATAGCTTCCCTTGCCTTTTAACTTTAGGAAAGCTAACATATGGCTTTCCTGCCCTGTTGAGGGTGTAGTCAAGTGCCTTATGCCCCATTGCCAGAGTCTGAGTCTGGCATTGCTCTGGTTGGACCCCATGGGTACATGTCCCACACGTCCACCCAACTCCAGCGCCACCGCTACGACAAGGGCTAGGTGGTAATGACTCTCCTACCTACACAAGAATTATTCTTTGCTGACTGGATGTCCCCCATCATCTGACCATCCAAATGGGCTGTTGGTTCTCTGACTCGGGCATTTCTGTCTGGCTTGCCCATCATTGATCCATAGATTGATCTACAGATCTCAGTTTCTTTCTTCAGGAGGTAGAAGCCATGGAATACAGCAATTCTAGTAGTTCACTTTGTTGGGGCACTTACCATGCTACTTCAGAGTCCAGTAATATTATACTAAAAGTGTTTGAGGGTAAAATACTTAAACCTATCCTCCCTTTTTGGCCTGGAAATATTTTAGTATATCAGCATGTCGTCTAATTGTGTGATTTTCAAAGTAAAAAATTTTCACTCAATCATGAAGTTCCAAAAGGAGCGACAGGATGGGGCTTTATAGCTGAGCAGCACCGTTCATGTAATAGCTAGTGATTGTACCATGGAAACGCATCCCATACCAGTGTTGACCATACTGGAGGAGTGGTGAGGGGTACTGTCATGATGTCTCTTTGTTGTTGGTAAGTAGCTAATTATCTCCATCTAATCAAATATATGTATTGAGACCTTGTGTTTTTGAGGCACAGAGATAAGATATAGTGCCTGATCCCCAGGATATCAGCCCAGTAGGATAGTAGGAAGAAAAGACATGTATACAAATAGTGTAATGCAATGCAAAATATAGTAGGTACCAAAAGAAAAGTTTGAGGGAAGAACAGAGAAGACTCAGAGGGAAGAAGGGAACAGGTAAATTTCACAGAAGTGAATCTTAAAAGATGAGTAGCTTATTGACCCAAGATGTTAAAGAGAAAATTCTGAACTGAGGAGACACCGTGAACAAAAACGAGGTAGGGAAGCCTGGATGGTGTTTGAAGAGCACCATCCGAGTTTCATGCTAACTAAAGGTGTTGAATGAACCAAAGGCATTTTCTGTCAGGCAAATTGTAGCCATTGTATGATATCAGAAATACAAAATTCATTATCATTAAGATTGCCATGTGAGCAGCGTGCATTTTCTAGGAGTCATTTGTTCAACAAACATTTATCAAATGTCTTTGGTATTTGGCCCTGGAGCACTAATAAGATCAGACATAGTTAATATCTCTAAACAGTTTATGTGGCAAATGCTCTGTGAAAATTCCATCAATGCTGAGAGTGTGGAAATCAAAGACAAGTCAAATGGGAAGACAGGAAGGATAGGGACAGAGAAAGCTGTACAGTGAGTTACATGTAAGACTGTGGGATATAGCAGAAGGTTTTGGAAGAGGAAGATGAGTTCAATTTTAAATATATTGTGTCTGAGGTGCTTTTTCATTTGGATGTGTGGGTTTAGAATTGTAGAGATAGACTTTGTGCTGGAGTAAAGCCTTGGGGGGTCATGTGATAGATGGTATTTCAAGATAGAGGCCTGGATCAGGTCACCTGAGGGAGAGGGTGGAGAAGAGCACAGGCTCTTTTGAATCATTCCTTTTTCCCCCATCTCCTTAAATCAGTAAGATACTCATCCTTCCAAGTGCCTCTTGGAAGATGGGTAGGCATTAACTAGATATGGAGAGTGAGAAGAGAATTCCAAAAAGGTAGATGATACATGTAAAGATGTGTGTCAAGAGGGGCCATCACTTGTTAAGTGAACTGTAAGTCGCTCAACATGGCTTAAGTACAAGGTATATTAGGACAAGCGATGGAAGTTGAGGCAGAAAAATGATCAGGATCGTATTTGCCATGCTAAAGAATCTGAACTTTATTCTGTAGAATATGAGTTACTATTGAAGTATTTTAAGCAGGTGACTGAGTGATGTGATCAGAGTTGAATTTTGGAAAAATATCACTCTGGCATGATGAAGAAAAATTGGGGGTGAATAAAAATGGAGACAGAGGCTAAGTGCAGTCGCTGATGCCTGTAATCTTAGCAGTTTGGGAAGCCAAGGGAGGAGGATTTATTGAGTCTAGTAGGAGTTTAAAACCAGCCTGGGCAACACAGTGAGACCCCCTTCTCTACAAAAAATTTGGAAATTATCTGGGCATGATGTTATGTGCCTGTGATCTTAGCTACTCAGGAGGCTGAGCAGGGAGGATCACTTGAGCCCAGGAATTCAAAGTTGCTGTGAGCTGTGATCATGCCACTGCACTCCAGCCTGACAGAGCAAGACCCTGTCTCAAAAAAAAAAAAAAAGAAAGAAAAAGAAAAGAAAAGGATGGAGATAGAGAATCTGTTAGGCAGTTACAGCTATGCAGTAGTCCAGATAACAGATTATGAGTGACTTAGCAAGAGTTTTTGTAGTGACCAAGGAGGTGTACCATTTTCCAAAGGGAAGAAAATTTTATTCACAGCTACAACTTTAGAGTGGCTCCTATTAAATAAAGATGTATCTGCTGATCATATTTGCTCATTTGTGTATGCAACAGTAGAGCCAGACCTGCCTTTGGGAGGAGGGTGGAAAGAGCTGAACTTGCAGTACATGAAAGAGTGAAAGAATTCAGAATTCTCAAGAGTAATCTAGGAGGGTGGTAATGAAGCAGAATCATGAGAAGAAAGAAGGGATAAAACAAGAAAACAAAATAGCCAGTGGGAATAAATTTTGGTGGTAAGTTAGCCAGAGGACTTTTTTTATCACAGGGCATCGAATATTCAATATGAAGTTGTTTGTGTTGCTATAATGTCAACCTTTTCTTCTTTTCCCAAAATTCCACGTAGTATTGAATCTGTGGAAGTTAAGAATGATGGCTGATGTGGTCAGTGTAGTTTGGAATGGTGGCATTAATCATAAGTTTGCAAGAGGCATGCCTAGAGTATGAAGCTGAAGAGGACCATGACCATACAGGCCTTCAGCCCCCACCCCTCCATCCAGGAATTCTCAGAAATCTTGCATAAGACTTTAAGCTATCATGGAGGGAATGAAGTTTTCAGTCAACTTTATTTGGATCTTAGATATAAGTTTATATACCTTTATATGAGAAATATTTTTTCTCATGTCAAGTAAAATGACATACTAGAAGATACACCTTTTTATCCTGAGACTTTGGGGACCCTCTGACTCTCCAGCAGAGCAGTGTGCTCATTTTTTGAAGGATCACACTACCCTCTTCATCTTGGTGAGTTTTGCCACGCCACCCCAATCTGATTTCCACCTCTACTGTCCCATGAACTTGCTGTCACCAAGGTCAAATTCAGGTAAACACTTTCTAGCTCTAGGACTCACTGAGGCATTTTATGCTGTTGACTGCACCTTTCTTAGTGCAGTTCTCTGCTTTACAACATGACTGGCTTCTCTCTACCCTCTCTGGTCATACTCAGCCTCTGTCATTCTCTACACTCTTCCTGAGTGACCTCATCCAAACTCCTAGCCTTAAGTACCATGCATAACACATGACCCACACATCCTTACTTCCAGCACACATCCCACCCCCACAGTTCTAGACCCACATGTTCAAATGGACAAGCACCTCAGACCATGTCTTTTAAGCTAAACTCATCTTTTCCCCCCTCCCAAACCTGCTCCTGCTATATTTCCTACCCCATTTTATGGCATTTGGCCCATATGGCCCAGCTAGGAATGCAAGTCTCCTCTCTCTCGTTGCACCACCGCCTGACCCCTACAGCTAACTAGTAACTGAATTCTGGAGTGTTTGTGCTTTCTTGGTCTCTGTTCTGTTCTAGACTCTTCACCTCTACACAGAGTTCATTGTTCAAATCTGCATCACTTCATTCTTAGATCATTACAGGGGTCTCCTAACTGATTTCCTACCACCAGCCTAGGCCTCACTGAATCCATTCTTCTGTTGGTTACAGAAGTCATGTTTTTAAAACCTATATAAATATCACGTCACTCCTCTTGAACTCCTTTGATGCTCCTCTTGGCTTTTCGTAATTAATTAAGTCCACATTCCCTAGCTTACACCAACTTGCTCAGGACAGACTCCTGTGATGCTCAGCCCATACCAGCCTTCTTATTCAGATATAGAAAATGGTACTGGCTTTTTAAAATGCATCTTACAAATACATGCTCTGTGGTTCAGATCGTCATATAATTTGTCTGAGAGAAACTTGGTCAACTTGACAATTTAGTTGAAACCTAATTTCTAGTTTTGGTGTACCACAATGATGCCACACAACTCTATAGTCTGTCTGGGGGGTGGCTTTTTAGCTGTGGTTTGTCAGCCAATCACTTCTTCTAAGGGCTTTTGGAAAAGTTAAAAGTTAGAATAGCTAAATAGTAAGGAAAGAGCTGAGACAAACAAACTGTATAACACCAGAGACAGGACTAATAAAAATAATCTAAATATCCAACAGTTCTTGAAATTGCTTAAATAAAATATGATTTTAATGGTATGAAACTGTCTTCCCCTTTTTGAAGAAAAAAAATGTTATGTGTATGTTCAAATATATATTAAGAAGAATTTTTAAAGATACGCACTAGGCCAGGCACAGTGGCTCATGCCTGTAATCCCAGCACTTTGGGAGGCGAAGGCGGGCAGATCACTTGAGGCCAGGAGTTCCAGATCAGTCTAGCCCACATGGAGAAACTGTGTCTATACTAAACATATTTTTAAAATTAGCCAGGCGTGGTGGTGCATGCCTGTAATCCCAGCTACTCGGGAGTCTGAGACATGAGAATCCTTGAATCTAGAAGGCCTAGCTTGCAGTGAACTGAGATTGCGCCACTGCACTCCAGCCTGGGTGACAGAGAAAGATTCTCACAGAAAAATTAAAATATTAAATAAAAAGTATGCACTAGAGTTATCATTACTTGTTCTGTGTGGATGGGATTATGGGGTTCTTTGTGTTCTTTTGTTTATCTGTATGTTCTGATTCTTCTTAATGATCACACACCATTTTTCTAGAAAGAAAAGACCATACAGAAACTATACAATATTTATATTCTTAGTCCACCGAAATTATCAATACTAGAAAAGAAAACCTAAAATATTAACTTTTTACCAAATTATTTTTTATACAATGACATTAAATCCTATGGTTTCCAACCATTTTTTATACTAGCCTTTTTCCTCAAATTGAAATGTCTTTCCCAGTCCTCACTACCGAGGAAACTTTTTTTTTTCTAGCCTGGTGACTTTATTGTTTAAAAATTCTGATTGTCACATTCTCTGCAAAGCTTTCCTTGATCCAGTGTCTGCTGTAGGTCAGGGATCTGTAATAAAATATGGTTCACAGGCCAAAGCCATCCAGCACCTATTTTTGTACAGCCTATAAACTAAGAAAATTTTTACTCTTCTGGAAGGGTTGGTTTCCTTAAAATTCCCACTGCTCTGAGGTAGAGGACACTTTCTAATTCAGCTTGGTCCCCCCAGCCTAGAGGAGAGTACCTTGTCCATAGGAGCCACTTAATAAATAAATGCAGAATGCAAGGAGTGATGTAAGCTTCCTCCTTAAACTAGAATGTAAGTTACATGAAGACAGGGGTTCTATTGCCTTTGCTCATTGTTTATCTCTAGTATTTGGAAGAGTATCTGGAACATAGCAGGCACTCAGAAAATATTTGTGGATGTTAAGCGCACCAATGTTAGTACCATATTTCTGAGTTTTGTAAGTTTTAGATCAATTCTTAGTCTTTTATGTCATACATTTGGCAATTTGTGGAAGTCCACCTTAAGAACGTCAGATAAACAAGAAAGAGGCAGCTTTCCCTGTGTCTAGAAAGGAAGCAATTATGAGATCTTTTCAAGAGCATATTGATTTACCCCTGTCTTTAGTGCATCTGCATATAGACATTGCTGCCTGTAATTACCTCTTCCTTTCACCCAGTAGTAACAACTATCTCAGGGCAGGTATTAAATCAAGATCCTGCTGACACTGAGTTATTAAATACCTGTGGCAGCAGGGCTCATGAAGCAGAGGGACTCAGCATCCTGGCCCCATTTCAAATCAGGGTGAGCTGTACTGAACTGTACTTTCAGAGATTAACATGCCCACATTAATCATAGCCTAAACACTTCATCTGGTCATGGACAGTCTCTCTCCCAGTGAGGTGAAAGCTCTTTACAGAGGATGAACTAATTAGTTTCGTATCAGCTCTATGAATTTCCAGGGAGGATGGACCAGGATGCCTGTCCTGTGCTGAATAATGATCATCATAATACTTTGCATGTTTACAGTACTGGATTCTGAAATAACGTATTCTAGAATTTTTTTTATAATGATAAATGTACCCACTTAGAGTCTGACCATATTATACTTGTCTTATTAAGTGCTTTATAACTTTGTTTCTTAGTTTGATGTGAGAGCCTGTATCTTCTTTTAAATATTGTGAAGTGCCTAGTAAGTACATGTTGCTCTCTCTTAAGACACAGAAAGCCACAGTAAGGCAGCCTGTTAAGATGCAAAGGAGAAAACATGTCTCCTCATTACTCCCTTCTGGTGAGAAGGGTTGGTCCATCTCCCCAGCCCAACCAGCTCTTGGTCATGCTCGTGCTAGCCTTTTCCTCTTGATTCAGGAGGGCTGCCACACCCCACTCCTGGGATTTCTGCATGGTTTAATCAATGACCCTGTTTATCGGCAAACTTTTGCTCCTCTGCCTCATCATATTGGAGGGTTCACCTCCCACAACCCTTTGATTTAGAAGAGCCCTGTCTTCATGCACTCACAAGGGTCAGAGGAAAGGAAGGCCTGCCTTGGCTTTCTGTTCTAAATTCATACACATGCACACATATATGCCTTTTAAAAACCTACGTTTCACCTTTTATTTCCTTGAACAACAAGAATAAGTGTAATTGTGAACACGAGTGAAAATAGTGAAGAGGTGAAAATAGTGAAGTCTCTACCAAAGGAAATAAGATTTCCACTGTTCTAAGAACAACAAACCTTTGGGAGGTTGAGTCTGGATGGAAGAAGAGAGGTGTAATGACACAAAAGGAGCATGGGCTTTGCAGTCAGAGATACCAGCCTTACCCTCTCTGTACCTCAGTTTATTCATCTATAAAATTGTGATAGCACCTTTTAATGTTGTTGTGAAAACGTGAGACAACTTAGTTCAGAAAATGTCAGTCACCTCCCCTCCCTCACATGGATCAGGGTATCTACTAACTCATGGGCCACTGGAATCCTCTTTAAGTGATTATGTCAGTTGTTTTTATTCTGTAAGAGAATGGCTAAACAGTAGAAACAGACTCAAAGAGCCAGGCCAAAGGACTATGGGAGAGATTTTCTAGTGAAACACAATCCTTTTGATTAGAGACAATCCAAAGCTCTGTATATGAAGCAAACAATTATTTACTGGGTGACTCAGAGAGTTTGCCAAGACCACTGTTATAATCTGTAGGACACAAAGGATATATCGCTAATCATAGTTAATACAAAGGACTTTAGAGGGATTTATAACTTTCATAAATTAGAGTGGAGCACTAGAGTGAAGTGAAGGTAATTCAATATGTCTTTTTCTTATTTGAATTCAGACACCTCTTAAGGGTAGAAGGATAGCTGGAGATTTCAAATGCATGTGCCTCATGTCTCCATGTGTATTTTTTGAATGTTGGCATCATCATGATTTGCACAGATACCCACTAGACTAAGGCTTATCCAAGGAGAGTTCAAAGAGAGACTTGAGTGTTTCATCCTTAGCATCAGCCAAAAGGTAGCTTTGAATTTAGGGTTCTTATCTTCCAGTATTCTTCTAGCACTTACTTCCTATCAAGAAACTTCAATTTTATTGCTTTCAGAAATCATTCATTTTTATAATAAATGATTGAAACGACGTCTGGGTACCTATGGGATTTATGGAAATATGGAAGCATCGGCTACCATCCTGGGTCTAGCTAGCATCAATAAATCTAAGATGATAATGACCACGTTGGGGATCATTTTACAACCTTTTATCTCACTACCAAAGGAAAGTTTTAAGAAAGTTCTTACTGGGCACGCTGGCTCATGCCTGAAATCCCAGTGGTTTGGGAACCCCAGATGGGAGGATCTCTTGAGCCCAGGAGTTGGAAACCAGCCTAAGCAACACAGTGAGACCCCGTCTCTACAAAAATTTGTTATCCAGGTGTGGTGGTACATGCCTGTAGTCCTAGGGACTCCAGAGGCTGAGACAGAAGAATCAGTGGAGCCTTGGAGTTTGAGGCTGCAGTGAGCTATGATTGTGCCATTGCACTCCAGCCTAGGTAACAGAGCAAGACTCTGTCTCAAAAACAAAACAAAAAAAATTCTTGCTCCCAGTCCTTTGGAAAGAGATCTGATCAGATTTTCTTGAACAAAAGGAAACAAAGGCAAATGTTTAGGACCCAAACCCTTTTTGGGTGAGAATGTTATATTTTTTAATATCCGGTAATGCTATATACACACCTGACAGATGTATCAACTCACAGAAAAATATTAGTTTGGCTTTTTAAAAAAAGGGAAAAAACTTCAATCCACATTTATTGAGATTACAAAAATAACAGCACATTTCATGAACTCATTACAACTTGGAGTTAGCAATACATCCATAGATACAAAGAGCATCTTTAAATTAACTGCTTCTTGCCAATACAAATCTCACAACATAAAAAAGTTTATTTTCATGTTTACAGAAGAAAGATGCTGATTGTTTCTTAAAATTCTCTTTGGAATTAATGGGTGAGATTATTTTTAAAGTCAGGGATTATTTTGAATTGAAGAAGGTATTTTAGAAACATCTCACAGTGAATGTGAACAGTTCCACATCCTCTTCTAAAGATCATGTTTTTATCGCAGGGCTTCTGGAACTTCCACCTACAAAAATAGGGGATTTTCTCTCAATGAAACAACACACATGATAAAGTAAAAAATATCCATAGGATATGTCTCTAGCAGTATCCTCTGAGAAGAACTCAAGTATTGGCTGATTATTGTTGCATGGTAATAATTTTTGTTACCATGTTATACATTTTATGTTATAAATTAGGTATCAATCACAACTCTGTGGCAAAATTTGTGACATTGATGAATCCTTTTGGAATTTAGATTATATTCCCTGGTTTTCTTCTTAGGGAAATTGGGACATGTATATCCTGGAGTGTCTTAAAATGATCATGGCCCTTATATGACTAAGAGGCTGGGAAAGTGGCCCAGGTGTTCCCCTCAAATGGAAATGTGTTCACTTGTGTGCCTGCTCCTGTTGTTCCACACTTGGTGTGTTTGCTCTCGCACACTAAAATATTGAAAGTATTGATAAGTATTGTGAGAGGTGACTTTGGTAGCGTCATGCAATGGAGGACAACTCATTTACTACATCTGTGCCCCTGTGTCTGTACTCTGGTTACTTACCCGCTTTAGCTGTTTGATGCTGCTTCCGCGAATTGCTTCCATGAGATTCTCATGAGCTGATCTCTGGGGGGTAGAAGGGCGGGAACTATCTTCCATTTTCTTCTCTTGCACTGACCTCAGAGAATTTTTTATTTCCTTTAGGATATTGTTTGGCTGTTTCTTGACCTTTTTCCCTTTTTTCTTTTTCTGTCCATTTTGTAAGGCCCGTTGGGCACTCTCCTGTTGCTTGATGACTTCTGCGATGTTTCTGGTAATGAGCTTTTTCTCTGGGAGTGGAGGTGGGGGAGGAGGAGGTGGTGGTGGCAGCCTTTGGGGAGGAGGAGGGGGAGGAGGAGGAGGAGGAGGTGGTGTGGCCACAGGAGACAGAGGGCGACTCCTCACAGTCTGGACTTTTTTGGGGAGTTTTGGGGATGACCAGGGTGAGTGCCTGGGAGACGCATAAGGTGAAGAGCTAGGTGTTCCTTTTTGCCAGACTTTGGTCCTAAGATTGGGTCCTCCATTATATCCCTCCTGCAGTTTTTGCTCCTGCAAACGTTTTTGCCTCTGTTTATCCATATTTCTTGTCAAAATGCTCGTCATGCTCATTCTTGGTCCTGGGAGCTCAAAATGGTACCCCAGCCTCAGCAGCGTCGTGTTCTCCTTCAGCAGCTTGACAATCTCCATCTCCACCTGGCTGCCCATGATGTGCCTCTGGTTGTGGAAACGCAGCTCTGTGAGCACCGTGTTGTGCTGCAGAGCTCTCATGATGGCCAGGATCCCCTTTCCTGTTATGAAATTGGACTCGACGTTTACGTTGGTGATGTGCTCATTGACTTTAAGCATCTCCGCAATGGCCATGGCTGCACTGTCGTCAGCGTGTGTGTTGGCCAGACTGAAAGTCTTCACCGCAGTGTTGTCTTTGAGGGCTTCAGCAAAGCGGGTAAGGGTCTGTGTTGTGATGTTCTCAATGTTGTTCAAATTGACTTCTGTGGTGTCAGGGTCATTGCTTTTAATCTTGTCCAAAGCGTCCTCAATCACCGTAGGATTTCCACAAGGGTGAATGGCAGCTGGGGACTCTGTGTTCCTCCCGTTGCTGCCATTGGTCAAATTTATGTTCTCTATTTGACTTTTAAATATCTTTGGCTTAGAGTTATCAGAATTGACGTTATCATAATTCACAGTTCCATTAATCCCTTTTGCAGTTTCAATTGTTCTTTCCTCTTCTTCGCTGTCTTCTTCCTCCTCTTCCTCCTGGGAGTCCTCCTCCTCCTCCTCTGTATATACTTCCTCAGAAACCTCACTGTTACTTTCAGTAAAGATAAGCTCTTCCTCACTTTCCTCTTTGTCGTCTTCTGCAGCCTAAAGAGTATTATATTATCATTAAGCATCTTAAAAGTGATATAATTTTAACTACATTTTTTTAACTTGCAAAAGTAGCAACTGGCAAGTGATATAACTTCATAACAAAAAAAACAATTAACAATTCTCTGCTTCTGATTTGGCTAATTCTCATGACCAAGGCTGACATTATATTGCAATAAATAGTAATAGCTTTTGCTACAGGCATTTCTGTTGTTTTCTGCAGAATATCCAGAATTCAACTTACTGAATAAAAATATATAATCATTTTGCAAATCTGAACAAATAAGTCAGAACTTCAGCTTTAGAAAACCCTTGATAAATTTGTCCATTTCCTGAAGATGGACTCAACTGCGTTACTCTCCATTTACTTACAATGTAGCAAATTCAACCCTCCCTTCTGGACTCACTCTGTCCTTTTTATTTCTCCATCTCAAGCAATCAAATGCCAACAAAAATATATATGTTCATGAGTTCCCTTTTTTAACATTCAGACATTCCCACATTGCCATCCTTATAGTAGATGTGACAGGAGTCAAGTGCTCTCTGCCAGGCCTTGCCTCCATGTAGACAGAAGCAGACCTGTCATTTGCTCCTCCAGCATGTATCTGCTTCTGTGACCAGCACAGGGATTCAGAGACTCTATATCACCTGAAAGCTGCCTCTGTACCTGTCCCTGATGTGCGGAAGGGAAACCTAGAGGCAGGGCTGCTGCTCAGGACAGTAGGAGATCAAAATCCAGTTTGATGCAGAGAAAACATTCAAGTCACTCTTTTGGGAAAATCAACTTGAAATCTCCAGCTAGTTCAGGGTTAAATGAGACAGACTACAGAAGACCAAGTGGGAAAGAAAACCACCCTTGGCACCCACTAGCTTCTAACCAGTAACGTGGATGGAACCGCAGAGAACGGTAGAAAATCTTGAAGTAAGCCATTGCCCAGCCTGATGGTCTTAAATTATTTAGCATGTATCAATTATGAAAGACTTTCAGGCAAACACAATTTCATTCTATCTTTGTCTTTCCTATTTACAAGACTTGCTATACAAAGAAGCTCAAGTGACCCCTTGTTTCTCTTTTTCTTGTTGTCTTTCCTGATTAAAAAAAAAGTCTAGAAATTGCTGACAGAGTCTGATTTTTTCTCCTGCTGTCTTTGTAGTCCTTTCTCTTTCACTTCTCTACAGCCCTGTCCTCCAAGCCCTGATTCTTCTCTATATTGGCAACTTTTTTTTTTTAACCCCAAGGGCACCCGCTGCCCGAGGCATGTGGATCTAGCTTTGGAAAACACTGCACTTGTCTCCAGGTTTGTTTGCCCAGTTGGTATCACAAAATAGCCTCCAGTTATCCACTGTTTGGAGTGGCAGGTACCGAGTGATGGCCTGGGGAAGGGGTCAGCCACTCCTGGAATGACTTGTCCAGTCTTAATTTACTCACTTCTTTGGGATCAGGGAGGAAAAGGGAGGGATACTCTGTGTCTGCATGTGTGCGTGCGTGTGTGCGTGTGCAAGAGAGAGAGGGAGAGAGAAATGTTTGGTGGCAGCTGGTTGCAAATCACAAAGCAACAACACAAGAAAGAACGAGGCTCTAGCCAAGTCTCCTGGCAAATATGAGGGGAGAGAATAAGCCTTCCCGGCCCAGCAGTGTAGTAAATGGATTAACCTGAGGAAGGAAAGAATTGTGGGCTGACTTCTCCTCACCCCCATTCCACTCCAAATTCCTTATAATTCTAGCCCCTGTAAAGCTGTGTGTATTCATGTGTTGATGTGTGTGTGGTTTTCTTTTTACCTGTTTTAATATTTGGAGGAAAGGGGCCTGTCTCAAAATCCAAGGTATACAGCCTTGTATGACACCATTGTATTTTTATTCCTTTTTGGTTTTTTAAAGACATTCTGGCTCTGTCTGCAAGAGCTATTTTCCCCCTCATAATGTACCTGGAAAGATAATACCCGAAACTCTGAGTTGTCGTATAGCATCTAAATGATAGCTCTCCCAGAAAGCCTTCTTTGACATCCCCTCCAATTATCCCTCCGATGCATTCCCATAGCATTGTATCCCCCCTCCATAAAGTACCTGTCACACTTTATTTTGGCCACTTGTTTTTCCCAGCAGTCTTAGCTGTTAGCTGTTGAGAGCAGTGGACCATGTCTGCTTTGCTCACCTAGCACAGTGCTTAACATGTAGTAGGAGCTCAATAAATATTTGTTTACCGAATGGCTCTCAGTTGGTTAACAGCAACTGAGAGTCAGGACTAGACGTAGGAGAAAGTACTGATAAAGCCTGGTGGGGTAAGGTGACAAACCCTCCCAGTTTGCCTGAGCCTGAAGAGTTTCCCAGGATTTTTGGTTATGAAATCTAGATAGTCCTGGATAATCTGAGATGATTAGTCACCCTAGGTGGGGGACATCTAGGGGAAGAACAATAAAAGGGGAAAAGGTGTCGATAGAGGCAAGGTGAGCAGATGCAAAAAACAGACTTTGCTTACTTTACAAATTATTCTGTCACTAAGGGGCCTGTTTTATTTCATATTTGGTATATGCCACTGCATTAGCGTTAACCCTGATTCTTTGGAGAATGGAGGTTGGAAGAAGGGTGTAGAATGAAGAGGTGGGAGGTAAGATGGCAAGGGACTGGACAGGGAGAAGGGGAATGTTAGTAAACTTGGAAAATGAATCACGTAATGAGAAGAGTGGCCGTTCATTTCTCCTGATCGCCTCCCTAACGTTATGTATGTACATAGCACATTCAATGTATGTGTTAATTGACAGTTTATGTTATTGGTAAGGTTTCTCATCCACAGTAGGCTATTTATTAGTTAAGGTTTTGGGGAGTCAAAAGTTATACATGAATTTTGGATGCTGCGGGGGCAGGAGTTGGTTCGCCTGACCCCCGTGTTGTTCAGGAGTTGTGAGAGCACCAATTGTCAGGCCCCATCCCCAGGTTTCTCATTCAGATTGAGGGGAGCTCTAGAATTTGCAGTTCTAAGAAGATCCCAGGTAATGCTGATGCTGCTGACTGGGTGCCCACAATTTTGATATGTTCTTTAATTTTCACTTCTATGTACAAGCTGTTAACCTCTAATGAGTTTCTTGACCCCACCTTGTCTCAGTTCTCAAGTGCAGAAAGTTAAGAATGAAGTGAGATAAGGGGAGAAACTCATTGGCACCTGTGCTGAGATTTAGCCGCTGCTCAATAGGAGGTCTAGACCGTTGGGGTTCTAGTGTCCTTGGGAGCTCCAGTTCGGCCTAAGTTTGTGGGAGCCCAGGTGGGCAGAAAGGCTGCCATTCAACAGGTATTGCATCTGCTCTTTATAAGCCTTCACAGAGCCAGCCACCTGATAGTCAAGACCCTCGGCTCCTTCTCAGGGTTCCTACTGTGTGGCTCTTCACTTCCGCAGCTCCCTTGTTCCCCCAGCCCCCTCACAGCTGCTTGGAGATTTTTCCTGTGCTACAAAGTGGATTTGCACCCTCCATCAGCAAGCCCCTGCGCATCACACCTTGCAACTACAGACAGTTGGCCAGCAGGGAAAGTGTAGTGGGGGGAAAGTTAACTGGCCTAGAAAGGAACTGAAGTCCGTAAACACAGCAGCCTCTCTAATTGAGCTGATAAGCCATTGGCAGGGATCAGCAAAACTTTTAGCAGGATCAGGTGGGTTCGTCCAGCTGACGATATGTTTTGCCCTTTGGTTCCCACCACTATCATGTCATTGTGGCATTAAAAAGCCTTTGTTCTAATATTGATACACTGATTGTGTAGCCTGGATATTCTAAGACAGTTTTATTCTTTTTTTTTCTTTTTAATGAGACAAAGTCTCACTTTGTGGCTCAGACTGAGTGCAGTAGCACAACCATGGCTCACTGCAGCCTCAACCTCCCATGCATAAGCCGTCCTCCCATCTCAGCCTCCTGAGCAGCTGGGACTACAGGTACGTGCCACCATACCCATTTAATTTTTTTTTCCTCACCATATTGCCAGAGCTGGTCTCGAACTCCTAGGCTCAAGTGATTCTCCTGCCTCAGCCTCCCAAAAAAGTTTTGGGATTACAGGCATGAGCCACCATACCCGGACAGTTTTATTTTATTAAAGAGAGTTTTAAATAATTGTGATAATAATTTCATTACTATTTTGACACTCATAATCACATCAAAGGAAAAAAATCCCTCTCAAAACGATGGTTGTGGAGGAATTGACCTGCCCAAGTACTGACTTGTATGTGTCCTTCCTTCTAACTCCCCTTCTAGTTCCTCAATACTGTGGCCTTGGCAGACCCTGGCCAGATCCCAGGGGCCCTTCCTGCAATGATTGACATGGACAAAGTTCACACATATCTTGCTGCAATTGTGGCCCACATAACCCTATCATCAAGATCATCTAACAGCCCTAGATTAGTACTGTGGAAGTCTTGCCATTGGCTTAAGGCCATTTTGATTTTAGATGATTCCAACAGAATGCAAGGGTTTTAAACTGTTTTTCCTGACCTGTGTTCTTCCATAATTCAGGAAGAATTTTTTTTGTTGTTATTATATGGAAACTTTATTATCATTACTATTTTCTCAGAGAATAATAGTCTTTTTGACTTCCTTCTGATAATGACTCATTTGGCAAATTCAAAGAAACTGTTTACTGGGTAGTACACAAGAACTTTACAGACCTGAGCTCTGATATAAGCACATTTCCTAACCTCAGAATCACCATCGTAAAGGAGACAGAAATCCTAGAGATCGTCTATACAGCTATGCTGCAGTGAGTCCTCAGATAGGTTTCATGATGTGTTATTTTGAAATTCTATGCCAAAGGTGTATTTTGCACAAGCCCAGAGATACTTTCTTAAGGAAAAGGTCCATAACTTATCAAAATCTCAAAGGGGTTCTTGATTCACAAAAGAAACACTGTCTCTAACTCCCTCCATATCCAGAGAGAAAGAGAACCCTGTAGAAGTGATTGTTCAAGGCCTGACTACCTGGGAACAGAGCAAGGACTAGCAACAAGGCCCTGTGACACTCAGTGTCATGTACTTCCCATCACCCGACACTTCATGGTGTTGGCAAAAAAGAACTGTTTCACTATAAGTACTATCACAGTCAAAGCAACCAGCATTCCCACTTTTGTCTTTATAGGAGAAAATAAATGTAGTTAACTGAAAAAAATGTGTACATGTTATACATGTAAATATATCTTAGGAACAAATATTATGCCACATTCCCAGCTTATAACTCAAACAAGACTTATGTTTGGCAAAATACTGAATTCCATACCCTGGTTGTGAATTATTTTCCTCTTGAGCTTTCTATTTTTAATCAATCAAGAGCCCCAACTAAGAATTTTACATATTATGATCCATTGGGTGGCCATAGCATTTATTTGACTATTTCAGCCTGAAAAATGTTTTAGTAGCAAGTATAAATGAGTTACAAGAAAATTCAAGTGATGAGAATTGAGAAATTAGGGAAAACAAGTATCTGGGTTTGGGGTGGGGTGATGGGGAGGTGAGGTTAGCCAAGAAAAAGTCGAGAGCCTACCTTTCCACACTCCCCCAGCCTCTCCTTCTCCAAGAGTTTTTGGGACTCCTTTTCCCAATAGGCCATCAGTGCCTCTCTGCTGAATGTCCCCGTGGGGGTTTTCTCCGTCAGGCTCTTTTGCCTTAGCCCCACGGGAAGGTTGCGATCAGGTTCAATGTCTTCCAACTCTCTCTCTAACTCCTTCAGCTCCTCAGCTGACAGGGAGGCGAGGAGTTCATCCTCATCGATGGATTCATATTTACTGAGTCCTCTTCGGTAGCCAAAGGTAGACATGGTCCCTGTTTTGTCAGACCCAGAAGGAGCTTGAAGGACCAGGCATTCAAGGCAGCCAGAAGCAGGCAGGGAGGCAAGTGGCAGGCTGGTCAACAACTGGTGCTAGGAGTGGCTGTGGGAGCCTTTTAAGACTGGTGATACAGGGCTGTGACAATGCAGAGAGGGGTGAAGGCATGGGCTGTTTTAAGCATCAGACGTCAGCTAGACATTTGAACACAAAGAATGTCACATCAGTGGTGGATGGAGGTCTCAGAACCAGTGGGGATTATTAGCATACTGGCCAGGGCCATATTTAGCTGAGCCTGATAGCTCATGAGGACAGGC
Source organism: Sapajus apella (assembly GCF_009761245.1). Lineage (NCBI taxonomy): Eukaryota > Metazoa > Chordata > Mammalia > Primates > Cebidae > Sapajus > Sapajus apella. Next base: position 17,517,813 of record NW_022436947.1, read on the forward strand.
ACAGTGTTTCAGATAAGGAGTACACAGTTCTCACTTTGTATTCAAACAACAGGGAATAAAATTTATTTTGAAAATGACTTGCCGCCACCACCACAGCCATGAAAAGATTATTTCATTGTAATCTTAGGGTTGAGAAATGTCTGCACAATACTCCATGGGTAGTTATTCTGGTTCTTCTATAAACATACTGTGGGTGGTACTGATGGAGACAGAAGGTCATAATAATATAGTGTTTCATAATTTTGTTGTACTTCACAATTTACAAAGCCCTTTAATAAATTTTTCTATTCATAAATCCTGTGAGATGAATAACATGATTCTCATTTACAGATGTTGGCAACTGAGGCTCTCAGAGGTTAAGTGAAAAGTCAGATGTCAGAGAGCTGAAAGTACAGAGAGGTGTCTTTCTCCATTGACCACAATGCTTCCTCCTTCTCACCATGATTATTAGTAAAAAACTAGACTTCCAAATAACACTCCAAAAAGACAAACAATAGTACTGGATATAATTTGTTAAAGACTGGCATTATGCCATTCCAGTGTTAAGCATTATCTCCTTTAATTCCACAATCCTGTAAGGTGGACATTAGTGCCCATACTTTACTAGTACACACTCAGAGAGGTTAAGTCACCAACATGGAAGCACAGAGCTAAGAAGTGAGAGAGCTAGAATCTGAGCCCAGATTTGTACCTGGCCTGAAAATGGAAGAGATGTGAATTTGAAATTATATATATGACATGATCACTATGTATTATATGTATGTAACAAATTTTCTCATGTACTCCACAAATTTTAAAAAATTATATATGAGCATATTATCATATATGTGTTAAGTCCATAATTTATAGGACTTAATAAATATAATAGCATACAGATATGTAAAATCTATTTTAAAATATGCATATGAAAATACATTTATCAATACATGTATAGTACATGATATTCTGATTATACCTTCAGCAACTGGTGAATATTTGGGTTGTTCCTGTCTTTGGGTTTCTAACTTTTATCTATGAATAATTTTCTATGAATTTACATGCAGGTTTACATGCAGTGAACTCAGGTTTTCATTTATTTTGAGTAGGCATGTAGGAGTGGAATTACTGGGTTATATGGTAAATTTTAAGAAACTGTAAAAAAAACAGCTTTCCAAAATGGCTGCACCAATTTACATTCCAATCAGCAATGAATGAGAATTCCAGTTTCTTGACATTCTCACATATTATTGCTTGTCTTTCTATTATAGTCATTTGAGAGGGTGTCACATGATGGTTTTATTTTTTTTTTCTTTTTATTTATTTTTTTTTCCTTGAATAGTAAGAATCTTTATATATTCTGAAGACAATGAGATGGAGTTTTCGCTCTTGTTACCCAGGCTGGAGTGCAATGGCGCGATCTCGGCTCACCGCAACCTCCGTCTCCTGGGTTCAGGCAATTCTCCTGCCTCAGCCTCCTGGGTAGCTGGGATTACAGGCACGCGCCACCATGCCCAGCCAATTTTTTTTGTATTTTTAGTAGAGACGGGGTTTCACCATATTGACCAGGATGGTCTCGATCTCTTGACCTCGTGATCCACCCGCCTTGGCCTCCCAAAGTGCTGGGATTACAGGCTTGAGCCACCGCGCCCGGCCGATGTTCACTATTTCATGTGTTTATTGGCCAGCTTACATCATCTTTGGAGAAATATTTATTCAAATCTTACCTCCCTCTTTAAAAAAAATTTTTTTTTGAGACAGGATCTTGCTTTGCCACCCAGGCTGGAGTACAGTGCAGTAATCATAGCTCACTGCAGCCTCAGTCTCTCATTTAAGCCCGTTTTAATATTGGGTTAACAGTCTCCTTATATTGAATAGTAAGAATCTTTATATATTCTGAAGACAATTATTTTTTCAGGTGTATAATATTTTCTTGTACTCTGGGGCTTGTCTTTTGATTCATTTTGAGGAGCAAACTTTTTATATTTTGATGAAGTCCAAGTCCAGTTTGTCAATTTTTTTTTCTTGTGCTGCTTGGTGTTAGAGTTAAGAAGTCATTTTCTGGCCAGGCACGGAAGCTTACGCCTGTAATCCCAGTGCTTTGGGAAGCTGAGTTGGGCAGATCAGTTGAGGCCAGGAGTTCGAGACCAGCCTGGCCAACATGGCAAAACGCTGTCTCTACTAAAAATATAAAAATTAGCTGAGCCTGGTGGCAGGCACCTGTTATCCCAGCTACTGAGGAGGCTGAAGTGGGAAAATCACTTGAACCCTGTATGTGGAGGCCACAATGAGCCGAGATGGCACCATTGCCTTCCAGCTTGGGTGACAGAGCGAGACTCTGTCTCACAAAAAAAAAAAAAAAAAAAAGAAAAAGAAAATTTTTTCCAACCCAGGGCCACAGAGATTTACTTATATTTTCTTCTAAAAGTTTTATAGTTTTAGGTTTATTTAGGCTTCCTACCCGTTTTGACTTATTCATGTGTATATGTAAGGTAAAGGTAAAGGTATATATTCATCTTTTTTTTTTTTTTTTCTTGAGGCAGGGTCTGACTCTGTTGCCCAGGCTGGCGTGCAATGACATCATCATAGCTCACTGTAGCCTCTACCTTTGGGGCTCAGGTCATCCTCCCTCCTCGACCTTTGGAGTAGTGGGACTATAGACAGCAAGTCACCCCATCTACTTCCTTTTCTTTTAATTTTTTGTAGAGACACAGTTTCGCCATGTTGCCTAGGTTGGTTTCAAACTCATGCACTCAAGTGGTACCCCCGCCTCAACCTCCCAAAGTTCTGGGACTATAGGCATGAGTGAAAACACCTGGTCCAAATTTATCTTTTTGCACACAGATATTCAATTCTCCTAATATCATTTGTTGAAAAAACTATCCTTTCTTCTATTGAATAACCTTGGCACCTTTGTGGAAAATTAACTGACCGTAAATATTTCTAGACAGTCAGTTCTGTTCTATTAATCTGTATATATCTATCCTTATGCCAATACCACATGGTCTTAATTACTATAGCTTTATAATACTTTTTGAAATCAGAATGTGTGTGTCTATCTGATTTTTCTCTCTTGCAAGAATGTTTGGCTGTTTTTATCTTAACTCAGTAGGGTATTCTACTCCAAAAATAGCTATAACACTTCTCAGTGATGCTAATGAGAAAGATGATGATCAAATTAGAAATAATGAGTTTATTTATTTATTTACAGTCTGTAGCATATGCTTTTGTGTAACCTCAACTCAGTGAGGACACATCTTTTGTATTTGAATGGGTTTGATTTTTGGCAACGACATCAAGTCATGATAGCCAAATCTGATGCATGAGATGAGTTATTCAGCTGTAGTATCACATTTTAGATAAAAAGATGAATAAGGATTACAACCATGTAAAAATCTATGTGATTTGGGGGAATAAAAGAAGAAAAGACATATAAATGATAGCATGAGTTCATTCTTTTGATAATTATGTATTGGCCATATGTGATATGTTGACTACTGTGCGAGTTTAGGGCATATAAATATGAGCAAAAAGCAATAGAATTGTGTTTTACCCTATCTCTGTCATGTTTCCAATTGTTTTCTAACATCTTTTTTTTTTTTTTTGCTAATTTTTATTAAACAATTGACTACATATGACATGCTAGATTCTGATTTAGTTGCTTGGGTTAGAGAAGTGAACACAATCAACAAAGTTCTTTCCTCCATAGAGCTTACATTCTAGTTAGGAGAGACAGACAATATCTAGACAAACATGTAAATATAGAACACATTCGATAAGAGTTCTGTGGAGAAAAATAGAGCAGCGTGAAAGGGAAGGAAGATTATGGGAGTACTAATTCATCTAGGAAGATCTCTGTATTAAGGTAACATTTGAACACAGACCTGGGCTTGATACATGCAGACTATAATATACATTTAGCGTGGCTATAGCATAATTATTCAGATATTTTAGAAAAATAGGTTCTCAGATTTCAAAAAGACTTTGAAATATATTGAATTTTCTATCACTTCTATAAATGAACATCTAGTATTTGCTTAAACATCTTTAGTGAAAACAGCACATTTTCAAAAGCTCATTTCATAGTTGAATGACTCAAATCTTCAGAAATTTTTTTTTATTGCTTTGAAACTATTCTCTTGAAAAATCCACATATTTTAAATTTTCTCATTGGAACAACCCAGAATAAATATCATCTCACAAGGATTTCTTTTCCCAAATCTTATGTGTCCCATGAGTGACTCTGAAAATGGCTCCAAAAGAAAAGGTTTAATGCCTTTTGTTCGTGTCCTTGCTGTGTGGCAGCATCATGGGAAAAAAGCATTATGGCCTCTCAAACACACTGTCTTAAAAACAATGGTCATTTAGCTCTCCCAGTATATTTGTTACAAATCATTCTGATTATGATAATAATCATAACTTATGAATGATCTTATGAGTTGGTTCAAATAGGTTGGATATTTTCTGGTTCCCCTGTAAGGACCCTTCACAAACTTTAAATCTCTTGGATACAATTATGCTGAGTGATCAAACACTACCCACCTGACCCTGACGAGAATTAAATATGGTGAGTAATTGAGATTTCTTTGGAACCTTGTCTACATTGAAAAAATCCAGTCACATATATGTTCCAAGCATTAGCATTTTGTATTTTGAGATTTTTACTTGGTCACATTTTGTTTTTGGATAGAATTGTTTTTACAGTCAATAATATTAAAAGTCTTTTGAGAATTAACATTTTTGGTGAAAAAAAATTCTATGTAGAAATTCTATGAAGAATTTCTTCATAGTTCTGGCTTCCCAATCAGATATATGCAGATACACTCAGATACATACTGTCTCCCAGTATATTGGTAATTCCCCTTTTAGTGAAATCAGAGCTTCCCTTTCAACTTTTTTTCCTTTCGATTTCCTCCTGAAAACACTATCATTTGTTTGTTGGTTTTTTGATTCAACACACATTTACCAACTACCTTCTATAGAACAAGTCTGTGCTGGAAGCTGGAATTATAAACAGAAAATGGAAATTGATCAAGTCTCTGCCATCAAGGAGCCCACACTCCTGGGAGAGAGGCAGGCAGCTGACAATAACATAGTGCAGTGCCGCCTCTAGCCAGGCACCAGGGAGGGAAGAACCCTAAGGCACAGATAATAAAGAAGCAATATTGCCTATATGAGTGGAGTCTGAGAAAGTCCAGAAGCGGATAGAGCTTTCCAGGCCAAAAGAGCAGCCTCTGACCAAACGTGCCCGAGCATGAAAACAAAAACAAAAATCAGACTCTGTTTGGCATAGGGGTACAAAGTAGGTGAAGAGGAGGCAGAAACTGGCCCTGATTCATGTACTATTTTTTAAAAATGGCTTTGGGTATCTACCTCTCCTCCCTCTTAATAGCAACGAGCATCATGCCCTTCACATGGTAGGTACTTATATATGTTGAATTTTTCCTTATTTGAAGGGTCTCCTAGGCCATGCTAAAGAGTTTTGGACTTTCTTGCCATCTAGTGTTAGGTGGACATCACTAATGTTACCCCGTAGCCATCATTCATAGCCATAATTAGCTGTAATTGCCTAATACGACACTGTTCACTTTGGCAAGTGTCCTGATTTACTGGAGACTCAACTAAGAGAGTGGCAAAAACTCCTCAGTTCCTCCAAAAATCAGCAATACCAGACCTGCCAGTAGATCTTATATTTACACAAATAGTATTTATAGAGTGATCAGAGAGAGCTTCTAAATGTACATGTATGTAATTCCAACTTCAGCCTAATACTCTCTATGGAAGGAGACTCCCACTTCCTATAAATGAGCCGCTTTGCTTGCAGCTTATGCTCTTGTGGCAGCTAAGGTTTAGAAGATCTGAGAGGCCCTACCAAATGTCTCATTGTTTTCTTACTTTATTAATCCCCATATTTCAAGAAGAATTTGGTAATTTCAGAAACTATTCCTAAAATATTTGTTTAGGCATTCTTATTATCCACAAAACAGATGATTATCCACAAAACAGAGTTAAATGAATATATTATACAAATATATTTAATTAATTATATATAATATATGTAATATATATTTCATATTTAATTAAAATCCTCATTTCCACTGATCCTCTGCTTTATTCTACTATAGTCTTATATTTTTATTTTATTTCATTTTTTGAGACAGAATCTCGCTCTGTTGCCCGAGTTGGAATGCAGTGGCGCGATCTCAGCTAACTGCAGCCTGTGCCTCCCAGGTTCAAGTGATTCGCCTGCCTCAGCCTCCCGAGTAGCTGGGATTACAGGCGCCGGCCACCAAGCCAACTAATTTTTGTATTTTTAGTAGAGACAGTGTTTCTCCATGTTGGCTGGTCTTGAACTCCTGGCCTCTAGTGATCTGCCTGTTTCAGCCTCCCAAAGTGTTGGGATTACAGACGTTAGCCACCACACCTGGCCTACTATAGCCTTTTATGACTCACAGATTTAATATATGTAATTTCAATGACAGGAACGAGGGGGGAGAGAGGGAGAGAATCTCCATCTGAATATATCACTGATAACTAAAACTCAACCTGCCCCAAACCAGTATTTAAATTTCCCTTTATACTTTCCCCACCCACTTTCCTAGCCTTCCATCTTTCTTTCCTTTTTTCCTTTTTTGTTTCTGTTGTCATTTTTTTATTCTTTCCAACTTTATCTTAGGTTCAAGGGGTACACGTGTAGATTTGCTACATGGATAAATTGCATGTTGCAGGGGTTTGGTGTACAGATAATTTGTCACTCAGGTAATCAGCTTCCACATTTCTGAAAATAGTATCCTCCTCCGCCACGTGCTGCAGCCTTTGTGCTACCTTGTCTCCTGCCTTCACCTACATCGTTGTATTCTATTGGAAGCCTAAGCTCTTGTGTTTTAGACAGCTCTTGAATCTTGCTTCATTTCTTGCCGTTCCCCCTGCTTGAATCTAAGCTGCTATCCTCATTTTCTTGTATGACGGTCATGACGGACCAGCGGTCTCCCTGATGCATTGCTGCGTGATCTTTCCCCTTTATCGCCATGCAGCCAGAGTTAACCTTTTAAAACACAAATCTCATCAACTAATTTCCTGGCTAAAGCCCTTCAATGGTTTCCATTGTCCTTCAGACAGAACCTTTAACTGCAAGCTCCGGTCCTTCTAGCATCAGGCCCTACTCACCTCTCCAGCTTCAACATGGGCCACTTCTTCCAGTTCTCACACTTGAGCCACTCTGGGCTGAATTGTCCACACATCCTTCATCCCTAAGCCACTGCACTGCTCCTTTCTTTGCCTGGAAAGCCTTTGCCTCTTCTACTTTACTCAAGTCTTAAGTAACACTTCCTCAGAGAGGCCTTTCCTGATGTCTGAAGCCAGCTTAGTTCTCCCAGCTACCACAAAACTATTTCATGGCAGTATCGCACTTGGGATTACCTGTTTCTAATAGGTCTTTGCAGGAAAAGCATTTTTTTCAAGGAAGGAACCATGTCTGCCCTATTTGCCATCCTCAAGGGCTAGCATAATTATTCAGTGTTCAGGAAGTAGTTATACACACACACACACACACACACACACACACAGAAAAAACAAAAGAATACAAAATAGATGAGTTGGCGAGTAGGCAAGGGTGAATCCAGTGTTATAGAGCCCAAGAATTTTGCAATGTTGGGAACCTCTATAATAACATAAAATTATAAATACAAAATTAGTTATAAAAGTGAAATGTATTTAAAGCAATAATAGAAATCATGATAAAGTGCTGGGTCTTAGGTGATTTAGACTTCTTTCTTCTGTGATGTCCTTAAGGAGTTTATCAGAAATGCTTTCAGAGAAATGTGACTTCATTGTAACCTGGCTTCTCTCCCCACCAAGAGGTCTCTACTGACCCTGAAAACCCCAACACTCACAAGGACCTGAAGCTCACTCTTCATGGTCAGTCTGCCTTTGAGTATGTCCCCCAATCTAATGAGTGAGCCCAACTGCCCACTAAGTGCTCATATCTCGTGGTGGCATTTTTGTCCTTTTCATGGATTCCTTTCTTTTCTTTTTTTTTTTTGAGACAGAGTCTTGCACTGTTGCCCAGGCAGTAGTGCAGTGGCGCTACCTTGGCTCACTGCAATCTCCGCCTCCTGAGTTAAAGCAATTCCCCTGCCTCAGTCTCCCGAGTATCTGGGTCCACAGGCATGCGCCACCATGCCCGGCTAATTTTTTTGTATTTTTAGTAGAGACAGGGTTTCACCATGTTGGCCAGGATGGTCTCGATCTCCTGACCTCGTGAGCCACCCGCCTCGGCCTCCTAAAGTGCTGGGATTATAGGCATGAGCCACCACACCCGGCCCTGGATGCCTTTCTTATTTAAATTGTCCTCAGTTTGCTGGTGAAGAAACATTGAAATTATATTGTAAACCAAAAATAGGATCCTAAGCATGCTCCCCGCCACCCCCCCCCACCCGATTCTATTGAACAGACAGCCCTATGGGCCAAGGGGACCCCAGGAGAAACCTGAAGAACTGAATTTTGGCCATGACAGGAAGGTGGTCAGACACACCTCATCATACCCTCTCTGTTTTTTAGTTTAGGCACAACTGGCCAGCATTAACATCAGAGATCATAATGAAACTGCCTTTGCAAAATTATGCCTGAGGCAGGGAAAGAGATCTAATTTAACTGACTCCATCTTGCTTCTAACTCCCAGACTGTCCCTGTTTATTCCTGGGGGCAGGCTGAACTAACTTTGGGAGAAACTTAGTTTGTAGTTTAAAACAAAGATGGTAACAGCCCTTTCCCAAAGTAGACTTACTTCTTGCCAGGAGACTAGATGATTGCCTTTGTAGGGCTAATGTTGGCCACAGATTAGAAATTATGGTTTAAGAGTCATGCAGCTGGAGGCCACAAGATTCTGACTCTCCGTAAACTGCTCCTAAGATCAGTGCTTGAGGTATTTTGCAGACCTGCACTTGATGGCACCACCAAGATTGATAAACTGGCTTATCTGATCTTGTGGCCCCCACCCAGAAACTGACTCAGCGTAAGAAGACTGCTTTGACTCCCAATGATTTCGTCTCTGACCAATCCGCACTCCCGGCTCACTGGCTTCTGATTTGAGTAATAATAAAACTCCAGTCTCCCACACAGCCAGCTCTGCGTGAATTACTTTCAGTTTCCCTGTCTTGATGAATTGCTCTCTCTAGGCAGTGGGCAAGGTGAACCCCTTGGGAGGTTACAGTAAGACTGACAAAAGTCTGTGGCATAAGATTCCAAATTTCAACGTGACACTGGTATAGTACCACATGTTCTCTGAGGGTTGCCACCTATGAGACTTCATTTACTAAACAAAGGCCTTGGCCTCTACAACCTCCTTGTCTTGGCTCAGACATTTCTTTCTACTGACTTCTTATGCTTTTAGGCAAAGGTTCACTCTTTCAACTAATTGCCAATCAGAAAATGTTTAAATTCACTTGTAAGATGGCCCCTGCTTCAAAATACCCTGACTCTTTAGGATGAACTAATGTTCATCTTCCATGTATGATTTATGTCTTTACTTATAACCCCTGTCTCCCTAAAATGTCTAAAACCTAGTGCTGTAACTCAACTGCCTTGGGAACTCTTTCTCAAGATCTCTTGAGACTGTATCTTGGGCCATGGTCACTCATGTTGGCTCTGAATAAACCTGTTGGAGTATTTTACAGAGTTTGGCTTTTTCATCAGCAGTATGTTAATCACCATTTGCAAATATGGGAAACTGGAAATTCTTTTATTCTCACAAATGTTGAGTCTACTGTTAACAAGCTGTTCCTAACGTTCACCCTCCCTCTGCACCTGCCTTAAAAAAATAAAAAAGTCTTATCTAATTTCTCTCACTGCAGAGGTGCAAGGTTGCTGCCTGAAATAGATCTAACATGTTTCCCAGTTACACAGAAGGGTTTGGGTTTTCAACATTTCCTACGGATCACTTGTAATTAGGCTGCTGAACTAATGTAATGACTCCTAAGGAAGTTAAGCTTCCGACATTGCTCCGTCAGTTTGCTGGAGCTTCTCAGATAGCTGAAAAAAGGCTCCCAGGGGAGAATGTCAGGCAGAGGTCAGGCTCTGTACAGACAACAACCAAACAGGCCAAAGGGATCAGATGAGAACTGGCAATACCCTTATCAAGCCTTCACTCTTAGGTTTGGCAGCCAAGCAAATCTCCCAGCTATGCCAGCTTGCGGTAGTGAACATGAGTCAAATTTAAAATTATTAGAGCTATTTATAATATCTTGCAATTGTATAACATTTATAGTTTATAAAATTATTTATTTATTTGAGACAGAGTCTTGTTGTGTCACTCAGGCTAGAGTGCAGTGGCGTGATCATGGTTATCTGCAACCTCCGCCTCCTGGGTTCAAGCAATTCTCCTGCCTCAGCCTCCCAAACCACCACACTTGGCTAGTTTCTGTAATTTTTTTTTTTTTTTCAGTAGAGGCAGGGTTCACCATGTTGGCCAGGCTGGTCTCCAACTCCTGACCTCAAATGATCCACTTGCCTCAGCCTCCCAAAGTGCTGGAATTACAGGCGTGAGCCACCACACCTGGCCTAAAATACATTTATTTACAGTCAATGTACCAGGCAGTACAACATGCTAATATGATCTCCATTTAATAATTGTATATATTAACACAACGTGTTTGAGAGAATACTTGCTGAAGTAAATACTACTGAATTAGTTCCATTTTACACAGGATAAAAGTGGGTTCTTAGGTTCTGAGAGGTTGAAAAAAATCCCTATAAGTATGCGCAGCTAGTAAGTGATGGGTATAGTTATGGTCTAATGAATCCAAGCTGCTTCTCACATTGAGGTCTACTAGTTAGGCATTTCAAAAGATATCAAAATGAAAAAAGGATGGAATGAAAGACAGATTTGTAATAGGGCACCTAATGCTTCACCTGTGTATAGTAGCTCTACTTATTGTTTGTAAATCTGATTCAAACATGTAATAATGAGTCCCACATAAGCAAATAGAAAGATAAACTGATAATATTAAAACTGTAAAGACCAAAGAAAAAGATTTTCAGAAAAAAATGAGAAAGAAATGGCTGCATTTATCAACCAAGTCTTTCATCTTACACAGCAGATGGTGAATATGGAATTCCACTTATGAAACAGGAAACAGATTTAAGTTCTAATAAAAGGAAATTTTACTTGAGGTGGACTAGAAGGTTCAAATAAAGGAAAAGTTCTAATAAGGAAATTTTACTGGAGGTGGACTAGAAGGTTTTCCATTCATTTCAGCAATTACCCTGCCTGAAATCCTGAGTGTTGGTCTGACAAGTTTGGACAGATCTGGAAGAATGATGTGGAGGGTGAGCACCCAAGACAGGGATCTCCTTGCTTTGGTTCCCTCCTCAGGGTCATGATAACTGCCACTTTAGAAGACTCCAGGTTCTGCAGGTAAGTGGTACCTTAAAGGGCAGAAGAGTTGAGATCTTGCTGTGAATGACAGTAGAGAGGTAAAGTCAGTTTAAAAGTACAGGAATATGAGGACTCAATGTGGCCTGACAGTGGGACAGTTAATGCTTGAAAGCTGGTTACTGAGATTTTATTTGAAATTTTATCGTGAAAATCAAAGGCACTGTCTTTTCACACAGACCCACAGCTCCTAACTGCTTTACTTCCACAGCGCCCTGTGTTCTTGAGATCTGGGGACTGTTGAATATTATCCTTCTCTGGTTTCCACCCCGCACCCTACCAGGAGTCCCCAGTTTCTCTTTGTTCTCCTTTCCACTGCATCCTCAGTGAATCAGAGCTGGTTTTCAGAGCAGTTACAAGAGACCCGTTCCACTGGTAACATGATCCTTTTCCAGTTCATGCCCTTAACAGGACTGGAAACTTTCACTTTTAGCTCTCCAATCTACATGTTTTGTTGCATTTGTTTTCTTAAATACATATTCTTAAAAGGTGGAAAAGTTATATTACAAACAGCATGAAAACGTCAGAAGCTGGTAAAACAAGCTACATGTGTTTGGGTTGAGGTCTAATAAGATTGGTGAAGGCAGCAGGTTTTGTGTTGCCCTTGAAGAATGTGTCATCTGCTTTTAATGACCTTATCAGCAGGGCAAAACCAATAAATCATGTGCTGCCAGCACCAAGACCAAGTGCTTTCCTCTGAGCCAGATGATTCCATTGTTGTGTTGGGCCTCTCAGTGAGGTTGTAAACATGGCGTTCTCTGCCAGTAAGACACATGCTCCTCCTGTTCTTTTTTTTTAAGGAGACATATTGAGGTGAAATTTACGTATCATAAAACTCACCTGTCTTAAGTGTAACTTTCAATGTTTTTTTGTTTTTAGTAAATTTACTCAGTTGTGCAACTATCATCACAAACCAATTTTAGAACATTTCCATGACCTCAAAAAGATCCCTTGTGCCCATTTGTAGTCAACCTTTGTCCCTATGCTCCAGCCCCTGACAACCTCTAATCTGTTTTCAGTCTCTCGATATTCACTTTGTCTGGATATTTTATTTAAATGGAATCATACAATGTATGATCTTTTGTGTCTGGTGTCTCTCACTAAACCTAATGTGTTTGAGGTTCACCCATGTTGTAGCATGTTAACAAACAAGATCCCATTGTATGGATATGCCACATTGTGTTCATCCATTCACCAGTTAATGGATATTAGAATTGTTTCTGATTTTTGGCTATTGTGAATGATGCCTTACTATTCTTGATGAACTAAAAATGATGGTATGGAAAGAGCTTGGGATTTGGAGTCAAGTCCTAGTTCTGACATTTACTACTTTAGTTAACTATCAGATTTATTCTCTTATCTATAGAGTAGAGATAATTAACCCCTTCCTTCTCCTGTTCCTAGAGTGGTTGTAAGAATCAAGTGAGATGATGTATGTGAAATTCTTTGCAAATTTTAAAACCCAGGACAAATGAAAGACATTATTGCAATAGTCTTTCCAGGTGTATTCAAATGGACTAGATGTTTTTCAAGATATTATCCATATTCATAGAACAAATTATTAAACCTTTCGGTTGTAGAAAATATCTATACTTTTCTTCTATGGACTTGGGATTCTCATCCTTTTTCCCTTATCAAAGTCCATTATTTTAAAAAAAGTTCAGATACCATTCTACCTCTCCTAAATGTATTTGTATTTTAAACATTATTTTTAAATTGTCAAATAAGGTTTACTGTTGAAGAGAGGGTCTTTAGATACTCTAGAATCATTGTAGGAAGTATGCAAATCACTATAGTTGAAGTTTTGATTTAATCAGGGCACCCTCCAACTCACAGACTCAATTTAGCTTCTTGGGTACTTCAGGTAACTGTGCAGAGCAGGCCCCCAGTGAGAGGACTGGGTGCAGAGTCGAGCTCAGGTTGAGAGGTTCTGGTAAGTCAAAGGAAAGCCTAAGCAAATGTTGGCAGCCTCCAGTTGAAGGTGATTAAAACTGTTGTTTCATTGAAATGGTATTAAACCAATTTGGGTAACCATATATTTAGGGGTATTCAGACACTCAGAAACATAGCAGTTACAAAGAACATGCAATTTCTGACCACTGAATGTCATGCCTGGATATTTAACTTCCACAAAACCTAAAAACTAGTTGCCATGAGAAAGTAGTGCGGACTTGGCTTCAAACAGAAAGAACTGGCTACTGGTGTCTCACACGCACTCAATCCAAAGGTAAGTATCACATTTAGTGCCTTCCATACTTTCTACCTGATCCAGCCGTATAGGATGCTTCCAAGAAGTTTTATCTTAAATCTCATTGAGAGATTCCAGAAAGATTCATGGAAGATTTCCAGAGCAAGAGCAATGGCTGTTCCCAGTTTCCTGGAGTCTGAAGCACAGAATGTGAGTACCAGTCAAGTGCCTCTGGTAGAATCATTGGCTAATGCAGCATTAGAACTCAGGCGCTCCCAGTGCTCAGATTCAAATTACTGAACTGTCTCTTTCCCAAAACAGCAAATCCCCAGACATCTCCAGCATTCCCTGAGGTTACACAACTCAGGGCACTGAGGTCAAATAAATCTATCCTTCTACTCATCTTCTCCCCTGAGAAGCCCTTGCTTCCCTTGTCAACAACTGATCATTAAGGCTTTACTAAGGAAAAGAATATATGGGGTTTTACTGCCTAGAGACAATTCTCTGCAAGTTTTCATTCCGTGAATATTGTCAAAGTATTTTGAAATGACAGTGAGATGTCAATACATTCCTAACGATTTTTTTTTTTTTTTTGTATTTTCAGATGTAATGACAGTCTACAGCCATGTACCATAAGACCAAGGTTCTTGACTTTTGCAATTCTGACATTCGCACTGCCACTATGTGGTAATAGTGGTAAGAGATCAGGTTTCACGTGCATTTACTCTATATTGGATATAGTACTTTAGACAGCTCATGTCTTGTCCAAAACCAACCAGCAAATAATTTGCAGAGCCTGGTTCAAAATGATTCAGAGTCTGTTTTTATTTTATATTTTAATGATACTATTTATCTATATAAACTTAACACACTGTAAAAGTAATTGATACCTGTTTTGATATCTTTTTCTGTTTTTCAAATTGACAACAATTGTATGTATTTAAAGTATATAACATGATGCTTTGAAGTGTATGTGTGTGTGTATATATATATATATATATATATACACACATATATATATATATATAATAAAATGGCTACGTTGAGCAAATTAACATATTCATTACCTCACACACTTTTTTTGTAAAGAGAACACAAAATCTACTATCTTAGAGGTTTTCAAATATACAATGCACTATTTTAATTATTGTCACCATGTTGTACAATGAATTTCTCAAACTTATTTCTCCTGAAATTGTGTATCCTTTGACCAGCATCTCCTGAATCCCCTCACCTCCCGGCTCCTGGTGGCCACCATTTTACTTTCTGCTTCCGTGAGTTTGCTTTTTTTAGATTCTACATATAAGTGAGATATGTCTTTCTGTGCCTGGCTTATTCCACTTAACATACCTATTTAAGTACAAAGTATGTGTCCTTGCCCATTGCATTACCTACAGTACTGCAATAAATGCCATACTACAATGCATGTGTGTTTGTTTATGTGTATATATGTATATGTCAGGTACTTGTGTGCATATATTTCTATAATGTGCATTTTGTTTCATAAAAACACTTGAAGCAGCTTATATTTTTTAAAAATAATTTCAATATTTATTTTAGATACGGGGTGCATGTGAAGGTTTATTACATGGGTGTATTGCATGATGCTGAGGTTTGGGATATGGATTCCTTCACTCAAGTAGTAAGCATAGTTCCCATTAGGTAGTTTTTCAACCCCTCCCCACTTCTGTCCTCCCCTTCCCCCACACTTCTGCCCTCCTCCTCCCCACTTCTGCCCTTCACCTCCTCTCCCTTCCCCATTCTGCCCTATTCCCACCCCTCCCCCTTTCTCCCTTTTCCCCCCCTTGCCCTCTTCCTCTCCCCCCATCCTCCCTCCTCCTTGCTACTCCCTCCTCCCCCACTTCTGCCCTCCTCCCTTCTCCCTCTAGTCGTCCACAGTATCGATTGTTCCCATCTTTATGCCCATGTATACTCAATGTTTAGCTTCCACTTATAGGTAAGAACATGTGGTAGTTGGTTTCTATTCCTGCATTAATTCTTGTAGGGTTATGGCCTCCAGCTGCGTTCATGTTGCTGAAGCAGCTTATAATTTTTATATTCCTAAGTAATTTCTGACTGGAAGGTGGTTATATACATAAGAGTATGCGACTTGAAACCAAAATTTGCTTAGTTATTTCTGGTAAAAGGTCAATGACAATAGAAAGGCTATGTATGTTCTCTGGGTCATAAGATCCTCCACCTTGTTAGAGTTTCCATGCTATCTGACCCATAGGCTCTGGTTGTTCAAAAGCCTGCGTTAAAGGTGGTGTTGCCTATGAATATTTGCTGCACATTGATATAATCATTTTCATATCTTCTGTATTGACATCCTAATACCAGGAAACATGTTCTGTGACTAGTTAAAATGATTAAACCATATTCTTCAGGAGGCACCTGGTTTCAGTGTCCTTCTTAAAATTATCTTTAGCTGGAAATGGAGATCCTATTTAATGATGGCCTATGGAAAAATAAACAAAACACACTTAATGAGAGTTCAGATCTGCTTTTTTCCACCCAGACTCTCTGTGTGATACGAAACAAAATCCACAGGGACTAAAACAGGCACAGACATCTTGGCAGCATGGGGGAAGATGACATCCAGACTCTGCCATGTTGATTCCACAGTGGTTAGACAGGCTCCACTGTAGAATGTTTGGCTTCTCCCAGTGCTGACTGGGAAGGAGCAGCTGTTCCCTTTCCCGGATAGAGTGACATACTCTAGAAGAAACAGAGTCCTCATGAGATGGAAATTAATTCCTTTTTCCATCCAGCCATCTCAAAAACAAAAACACTGCTAGAAAAGCCCAAAATGTGGTGAGTAAAAGACCAAATTTGATTTAGATACAGCAATTGCTTCTTTTTCATAAGATATATTTTTCTCTTGCTTTACAAATGCCAAAAAAAACGCTTTTAAAAACCCATAGCATGTGCAGTTAATTCATATCTTTATATCGAAGTATTTCTTGAATATTATCTACATAAACATATATCAAAGAAAATGTCAAAGCTTTAGTAAGCAAAAGTCTAATATATGAAGTATCATAAAGCAGTCTTATAACCACAATATGATTTTTTATTTATTAGAACAATATATTTAGATGACAATTTTAACCACATCTAATAGTGCAACACAAGAATCATAAAATCCTTTATACAGAATGTTACAATTAAAGATAAACATATTACAGTTTAACTTATGTATAAAACATATCCTCTAGGGAATATAAGAAATTAAATTATAGCCCTAATTTTACAGGGTTTTTTTCATACCTATTTATCTTTCAAAGGTAACTACAGCTAAATATAACTTGAAAACTTTACAGAGCAGTGAGATATTACTGTTGAAAGAATACAGTAATAAGATAAAAATAAATATAAGAAAAATACACTATTAAAATCTAAAAATAATAACATAAATAATTACATTATCAAGATGACATAACTCACTCAGAAATTTAAAGCTATTATTTCACCATGAGGTCACTGATTATTTTTGTCACTTATTCAACATATTTCAACAAATATTTATTGAACTCTGTGCTCTAGGGAATGTGTTTGGCCCTGAGAAAGCACTGGAAAACAAGACAAACACAGAACCTGGCATCGTAGAGCTTACAGTCTAGTGGGAAGACAGCAGGGAACACAGGCGCCTATAATATAGCATGACAAGTTCTGTGCTGGGGCTTCCCATCCTAGAGGAAGCTACATCTCAGCTCAGATCTATGGAGTAAGTGGGAGTTGATCAGGTGAAAGGGTGCAGAAAAGTGGAAAGAGAGTTCCGGGTGAGAGAAGGAAAAACAAAGACCCTGAGGTTCAAAGAAAGCATGGTCTATTCTGCAGCAGTGATTCCCCATACAAAGGTCCTCAGATATTTGATGGCCCACAGTGAAATTCTCACTCATCAGTGGGGAAATGAGAACAGTGTGAGGTCTTCAAGTTGAAGCAAAAGTCATTCAACTTGAATAACTGAATTTATAACCATCTTATTTTCTGCCATTAAAATGACCCTCTTTTATGAAATGATGGTGATAGTAGATGGTATATTTTAAACAGTCTTTTTAAAAAATTAACACAACAAAACCTATTGGTACATGACACCTTAAAGTTTGGGAATCACTTTTAAGAAATAAAATTCTAGAAGGTTCAAGGGAAGGGAGGAAAGGGAGACATCCAGAGATGACACTAAAGAAAAAGGCAGGAGTTAGATTATGAAAGTTCAAGTAAGAACTTTGGACTCTAACCTAAGAGCAATGGGAATGATCTTAAGCAGAGAAGTGAAACTCTATTATATTTGTAAAAGACTATTCTGAGAGGCTGTATGTAGGCAGTGTTTGGGACAGGGCAAGTCAGAGGCAGGGGAGTCAGATAAGCAGCATTGTATTAACCCAGGAAAAAGAAGGTAATAGACTTATGGCCAAATCAGGGGGCGGGAGGGCTGAGTGTGAGTGGAGGATGACTTCAGGAGATGAACTTAATAGGATTTGGTGATTTGTCTTATTGGGTGAGGAAATGGGATGGTGAAGTCTGATGTCCAGCCTTTTTTCTTCAGAAACTGAATTGAGCATTGTACTAACTATTGAGCTAGAGAATGAAGGAGAAATACCTTTTTTTTTTTTTTCTTTTTTTTTTGTGGAGTAAGGTAGTGAGTTCATCTGGGGACATGTCTGTCTTTGTGTTCAAATGTTCATTAGGCCAATTGTCTACATAGGTCGGAAGCACATGAGAGAAAGGGCTGAGTTTTGGATAGAAATTTTGTAGTCTCTAGCAAAATGATTAAGACCATGGATGTGGATAAAACTTCCCAGAGAACAAAGCAAAGAGGTTTAGGATACAAAACATAAAGAACAAAGCAAAAGCAAAAAGGGCTTAAGATATGAGACTAAAAGATTCGCTAGAGATGTGCTAGGCAGAAAAAAGCCAGAGACAGAGCGTCCAGGAAGATGAGAGGACACCCAAGAGATCAAGGTTTTGTAAGAAACAGGGAAAGAGGTATCATTTCAGGGAGGAAACAGGCAACAATGTCGGATGCTGCAGGAATCAACTGGAAGAGGGACTGAAGAATGTTCACTGGATTTAGCAACAAAGAGATTGTCAGGGACCTTGAGAAAAGCAGTATAGGGGCAGATGCCAGATCACAATGTGTGAACTTAAGGCAGGAGGAGGTCTTTTACACAGTAGGACCATGAAAGACAGGAGAATCAGGTCAGCGACTGGAAGGAGATGTGGGTTTGAGAAAGTGGTTATCTGTCATAGAGACTTGATTGTGGTTATTGCAGGAGCCACTTGATAGGGAGAGTCTGAAGACAAAGATACAAATCTAAGTTGAAAATACTATCTTTAAAAAATGTAAATGTCTTTAAAGACAAAGATCATGGTGTTCCCCATAAGAACACATGATCCACCTATAAAATTGTCAACAAATTTAAATACACTTTACAATTAAGGATGTAAAATGGTTCCAAGAAATTATCTGAGGGAATCACATTTCAAAATATTTTTTAAAATCACATTTTAAAATATTATGGCAACTTTAGCTCTTGTCCATAGAGATCATACTCTTTAAATAATATGTATCTTTGAATAGCTGGTGGTAGAGGAAGCTTCTCCATTGAGGCTGGCTGGCAGAGTCTCTGGAGTCCCATAAGTCTTCGAATTTTTAACCGACACAAATGCTTCAATGAACAAGGATTCTCTAAAAGATATGGGGAAAATAAGCAAATTTTTTTTTAAAAATAGTGGATTGACCTCTAAGATATGACTATTTCAAAATAACATGAATAGTGTATTCTGAAAAACATGCATGCACACTTTAGCAACTGGTGATTTTAAGAGAAATTCAAATTGTAATTGAATATTCCAGTCTACTCCTTTAGAATGTAAGCTCCATGAGGACAGAAATTTAGTCGGCGTCTCTGCCAGGAAGGGAGCCTGGCTCATAGTAGGTATTCAACTAGAATTTGTGGAATGAATACATGGACTTAAGAAAGCAAATGCCCACATCTCTTCTTTATTTTTTTAGAGCTAAGTATTGTATATTTCTTTACTTTCTTTCTCCTACCAATCTGTCTGATAAATAATTATCCATGAAACATTGATGCAGATGATTCCATTTATCATGAATAATCCAGCCTGGAGTTTGTTTCCAGAGTCTGATACTTAAACCTTGTATATTCTCAAAAATATACTAAAATTATTTAAATATCTGATGATATTTTCAATTCTTACTTTGTCTATATTATAATTGCAAGATTGATATTTTATAGCAGCAATATGAACAAATGAAGGAGCAGCATAGCATTCAGGCTTAGATGTGGCTCTGGGCCACATCAGCTTGGACTAAACTAGCTCTGCCTCTCATTTTGTGTGACCTTGGGCAAATCGCTTAATGTCTGCGAGTTTAGTATTCTCATCTGTGAAATAAGGATAACAACAGTATTTATCTCATACGGTTGTTTGAAGATTAAACAAATCATGTAAAGTATTAGAAAAGTGCCTGGTACATTGTAACCATTCAATAAATATTAACTATCATTCAGTGCAATAATAAACATGATCACATCCATATTACATTTGATGATATCAATAATTTATCTTTTTTAAATTAAAAACAATGTTCTCAAAAATTATTGATGCAACATTATTACCAAAATAAGGAGAAAAAAAAAATCCACCTAAAAAAATGCAATTTTTTTTCCTAACAAATATGCTGCCTTATAGATAGCTGGAGGACTCCTGACATCCAGTGGTTAATCACACTCATAGCAATCAACTGGCTTCTGCCCTAGTTGCAATAATGTATGCCAGAAACAATCAAAAAATTAAAAAATAAATAAATAAATAAATAAAACTTCCTGGCATTATTCTTACTTGAAGTGTCTTTCCAAAGTCATCAGAATTGGTAATTATTTTGCAAAAAAAAAAAAAAGTGAGCAATTAATTTCCCCTTAGAAGCAAAATCTATTCTATGACAGGAAGTACAATGGTATTAGAGTCTGTGTTTTTTCAAGTAAGACAAACAAGGGTTCAAATCTTCACTTTGTTGTTTTCTATATCTATTACTTTGAGAAATTAATTTATCTAAGCCTCAGCGTTTTTCTCCCCCTTGCAGTCACCAAGCTAAAAAATAAGGTTTTTTTAGAGTTTACTCTTTATTGCAAAATAAAGTACATATGTATAGTTTCATGTTATATAAGTAATTGTTAGCTGAACATCTTTAATCACCTCCTAGGTCTATAGGACATAGAACTTTGTCAGACAACCAAGAAATTCCTCTATAATTCTTCTATCTTTCTTTCTTTCCCCTACCATAAATAACTACTATTCTGACTTGTAATCAGTTTCTTCAGAGTTTCATCATGTAAGTTCACTATCCCTGCACTATAGTATTGACAATATATTTTTTAAATTTTTGCTATTTCCTTTAAGTTTCTAAAAATCTGCAGGTTATTCTCTCCATCCCCCTCTTGTCTTTTGAATTAATCTTTGAAGAACCCAAATGCCCTGTAGTTTCCCACAGCCTGAACTCTGCTGATTGCATTTTCATGGTGCAGTTCCATGTCCCACTGTCTTCTGTATTTCTTGCAAACTGATAACTTGGTCCAGAGACTTGATCAGGCTCGGGTCTGATCTCTTTGGCAAAACAAAGCTGATTCTGGGTTCATTCTTTGGGGGCTACATATTAGCAGCTGTTGATGCGCATTGACTACATCTATTAATTTATTGGGGGCAATAAATTGGTGATATAATATCTTTTTCATTTTTAGAATACTTTTATAAAGGGATGCTATTGTTCATTTACTCTTTAGTTAATAATGTCACAGATTTTATATATATATATATATACACACACACACACACATATATGCATATATGTATATATATGCATATATTTTATATACATATATATGTAAAGCAGAATAAATGCTTACCTCTTTTTTTATCAATTTTTAAGATAATGAGTTGATCTTCTATTATCTTATGAAGCTGATCAGTTTTTTAAAAAATTGTATATTTAATAAATAATTCTACTATAAAGATACATGCACATGTATTTTCATTGAAGCATTATTAACAATAGCAAAGACATGGAATCAACAACCTAAATACCCATCAATGATAGATTGGATAAAAACAAATTGGTTCATATACATGATGGAATACTGTGCAGCTATAAAAAGGATTGAGATACGTCCTTTGCAGGGACACGGATGGAGTTGGAAACCATTTCCTCAGCAAACTAGTGCAGGAACAGAAAACCAAACACCGAATGTTCTCACTTACAAGTGGGAACTGAATGATGACACATGAACACATGGAGGGGAACAACACACAGTGGGGCCTGTTGGGACTGGGGGGAGTTTGAGCATCTGGAAGAATAACTAATGGATGCTGGACTTAATACCAAGGTGATGGGATGATCTGTGCAGCAAATTACCATGGTACATGTTTACCTGTGTCACAAACCTGCACGTTCTGCATCTGTACCCTTGAACTTAAAATACAAGTTGAAGGAATAAGAAAGAAAAAAAGAAAAAAAAACCCCACAAGTCGTATGTTTAAAGATAGGTTTCAATTCATTGAAATAATTACCCTTTTTGAAACTTAAATTGTCCCATCTTTGGCCAGTTGGAACCTCTTCAAGTTGGCCCCTGAATTCTTTTGTCATGAATTATGTAGTTTTTAAGAGTTTCTTTGCTTTCTGGTATGACCAGATGTTCCAGGTTCATCTTGTTCATTTCCTTCTCCAGATGCAATCATCCATTTCTCAAAAACAAAACAAAACAACCTCCAGCAAAAACCCTGGTTTCTTTTGTAGGAAATGGCATTTCCAGACCAAAATCTGTGACGTAGGAATGCTCATTACTACTGGGTTTATCATTATTCCTAAGCCTCATCTGTAAACAGACACACAAACACACACACACACACACACACACACACACACAGCACAGTCCACATGTACACACACACACTTTCAAGATAAAACAGCTTATGAGTTTATATTGTTATTTCTAATTCAAATTCAGGACTACAGGATTTTTCTTTAATCTCTTCTCTATTACATTTGTATTTTTTTTTTTCTGCCACACTGGCAATCCTTGGCTTCAAGGATACAAGGAATAATGGAATGGAAATATTCCTTAATAACTCATTTACTGAATATATCATTCTCAGCACAATATTAATATATCACCATCAATATTTTAAGATATTTTAAAATATGTGTTTTAATTTATTAAATATTATCTGTTTACTCATATTTAAAAATAAATAATTGTGCTGTTATCTATTTCATCAGAGCATATAACCATTACATATTGCATCTCCTCCCTTTTAACTCTCACTTAGTCTTGGCATTCTGATTAATGCTAGTCTTGTTAATACTAGTCCTCACATTGATACCTCTCTAAACATTTTGGGTTGTCTAAAGGTCATTTTTTAGTGGACCCTTCAGACGTCAGTAAGAGGAACAATATTTCCTGAGTTCTTGCATGCTGACAGCAGTTTGTCTGCATTGATCATTGGAAGTCAATTTTGCCACGTAAGCATCCGTAGCTCACGTTTTCCTTCCGTGGAGATCCTTAAATATGTTACTCCATTTTCTTTTGGCATGAAGTATTGTTGATAAAAAGCTTAATAATAATCCATTTTTCCTCTTATATGTCACCTATTCTTCTTGTCTACATGCCCAAAGGATATAGTATTTTGTACATTATAGTTTCAAATCTTTCTTTTTTATTAGAGAAGGTTTTTCTTGAAGGCTAAGTTTTTGTATTTGCTATGTTCCCTTGATTTGGTTTTCCTTTTCAAGGAGTCCTATTATCCATATATTGACTATTCATTGTGTGTTTTCAATGTTTTTAACTTTCAAATTTTTTTTTAAATCTAAGCTACAGGGATGCAAAGGCATAAGAATAATACAATGGACTTTGAGGGCTTGGGTGGAAGATGGGCCAGGTATAAAAGAGTCCACATTGGCTACAGTGTACATTGCTTAGGTGATGGGTGCACCAGAATCTCAGAAATCACCACCAAACAACTTATCCATATAACCAAACACCACCTGTTTCCCCAAAACCTATTGAAATGAACAAATATATATACTTAAAAATGCTTTTATCTATTTCTTCATTTATATTTGATTTAAAAATTTTCTTCCATAGCCTCTTTTCTGTCTCTCAACGTATTGTCAACTGTGTTGCCAGTTGTTCAGTCTTCACATTTGAAATTAATTTTTTTCTAATTTTTATTCCTAATTCTTTCCTCAGTTGTTATCTGGTTTCTGAATTTTTCAAATTTTTGACTCATGTTATTCTTCCATATCTTATATTATTTTCCTCATGCTTTTTGGCTTATTTTGAAATAGAGGTTTGAATTTTGATTGTTCTGACAGTGTAATTTTTCTGTTACGTATTCATTGTTTGTGGGGATATTATTCTGTTCTATTTTTTTCTTACTATTATGGGATTTGACTGTGATATTTTCTGTTGCTCATTTTTGTTTGCATATAGTTTTCTTGAATTTTTAGAAGGATGCTTGGTTCCAGATAGCTCTTCTAACTTTACAGAGCTTCTTTCTCTAGTATTTTCTTGCAATGACCCAAAATATGATGCTTAGATTTCCGAGGTTTCTTGGCTCTGTTTGCCACCCCCTCTTTTTTGTGGTTCCTTTCTTGTTTCTGTCCTGATCAATTTTTGATTTTGCTCTCAATGCAGGCTTTAAGTTCAGGAAGGGAAATTTGAGAGGTGGTTTTCAAGAATGCATAGGGTCTATACTATTTTGTCATCTCTTTTAGCCTTAGCTTTTTCTTTGTAAAAAATAGGCATGATACTATATAACTCTACAATATTTTGTAGCACACTTTACATATACATTTCAGATATCTCACATAAACTTACCATGCAATAAAAACATAAAAATGTTAATACTTTAGTTTTAAAACCAAATTTATTATGTAATTTAAATGTTCTAGACACTAAGCACCTCATATGCATTATTTCTTTATAGTCTCACAACAACCTTATAAGGTTAATACTATCCTACATCTACTTTGCAATGGGAAAACCTAGACATAAAAAGAATAAGTAATTTGCTCAAAGTCACACAACTAGAATGGCTATCTTGGTCTTTTTATAGGAAATAAAAAAATCCTCCTTCACTTAAAAAAACAAAAATTGTAACAATAAATTGTTGCTCTTTTTCATGAAAACATCAGTCCTGAATTACACTGTGCTTTATAATCTGCAATCCTACTTCTAGGCAAGGCCAGAATTTCATCTCATTCTAGGTCTATCTGACCCCAGAGCTCAATTTCTAGGCTAACAATACTATATTACTCATCAGATTCTCCAAGTTTCCTGTTTTAGTTGCCTCAGAGTCTCTTCTGTTATAGAACTAATTCCACAGAAAGTCTGATTCAGGTATATTAAGAATGTCAAATGATTTAAATGTAATATAAAGTTCTGTAATTCTTTAGGCTTTATGAAATTGATATCCAACTAGGTTTTGAAAGTTTAGTTTTCCAAACTCTTATTTTGTAAGTGAAACCATCTCAAATCTATGATATTTTTCTGGTTTCTATTTGTATTTGAATTATTTTAAAATGTGCTTTCATTGAAACTTGTATGATTCATTTTCATGATAAACTTTCACCTAGAAAAGAAAAAATGGGCTGTCTATAAATACTAACCTTTGATGGTAAGGTTTTGTCAATAAAGACCTCAGAGAAAGCAGGTCAAAAAGAGTAATTCTAATCCTTTTCATTCATTCATTTACTCCCTATTTATTGAACTGTACTTACTAGGCCTTATGCTAAGCCTTGCGAATATAACGAGAAACAAAGCAGATCCCTACCCACATGGAGCTTGCAGTCTACATATTGTGTGATATTATGGAAGTTAATTTTAAAAATGAATTGTAATCAGAATGTTAATATAGCTATTTTGTTACTCATTATACAATTACAAAGTTGGAAAATATAAAGAAAAATGAAAATATGTATCTTACCACAGAGGAAGTGTTAAGGATGATTTTAAAACCCAGATAATTCTGGAAATGTAGTAGAGTAGCATAGAAAAAATATCAAAGAAGACATTAAGAACTTCCCCCATATATGTTCTTAATTTAAAAACTGTAGGCAAAACTTCTGGTTTTTACCTAGTATTTGACGGATTTCTGGCCATTCTCTCTGTACTTCTAGTGCAGACTTCAGTTTAGCACACAGAGGAACATAGTCCATGTAATCTATTAGTACTCGAGTAACTCTGCCTACCAAGTGCTTCATCCAAGGAACTGTAATAAACTCACAGAACTGAGAGAATTGATAAAATTTAATTTAGTAGTATTTTTAATATGCCATGTACATAAACACTTAATTGTGTTATGAAAACATTATTCTTTGTCTTATTACAGAAAATAAAAGATCCCTCCTTGTAATGAACAAAAATTAAAAATAAATTGTTTGCTTCTTTTTGTGAAACCATCAGCCCTGAAGACTTGCCTCGCTCTGATGTGACTGTAGTTAGCAAAGCATGGAGGAATCATGCTTCTTTCCATCTGGGGCCCGAATATTCCACTAAACAGGCAGAAGTGACTAATTGCATACATTTCACATTCTTTTACATTCAGTTTTCAAGTCAAGAAAAAATGAACATCTTTTTGAGGGGGGCAGAGGGGCTAGATTCTAGATTTATGCTTATATCACATATCGTTGCAAACAAAAATTGAAGAAAAATAGAAAAATTAGAATTTATTTTCTTTCTTGTAACATTCCTAAATGAATGAATGTGTACTAAATTAGCTTGATGACCCAATATAAAGCAGATAAGGCATAACTCACCGGGTTATCTTTTATTACACAAGATGTCCATCCTGGCAGCACCTCTTCCTCTATCTCTGACCACACAAATGAATTTCCAAAGATGTCACCATGCATGCAGTCAAAGCACATCTCCACTTGATAGCCATTATTCAGCAATAGCCTCAGCATTACCTCGTCGTTTAGGGCATACTGAATGACACTGGGGAAACGAGTGTCATTCACATGCATAAAGTAACAATTGACATTAGCTCCATGGGAGAGAAGCAGCCGGACAATTTCATAATTTTTGGCCCTCACTGCCACAAGTAGACAGTTGAGGGGATCTAAGTTTGGGTCTGCACCTGCAGCCAGAAGGACTTCTGTGCAATGAACGTCATTATTAGAAACGGCAAAATACAGCGCAGTCTTCCTCTCATCGTCATAGCTCTGGGAAATGTGGTTGGCAAGTAGGGTATTGACATCAAAGCCATTTTCAATGAGCAGTTCTAGACACTGTGCATTTTGTCCATCTGCCGCTGAGTGAATTGGTGTTAGCCCACTTTTCCGAATTGCATTTTTAGATGTTACCGGGATAAGATATTTCAGTGCACTACAAGAAAAAAGTCAAGTATCTACGTACCATAAAGAAAATCAAGAAATTAAATAAACTGTTCTTGTTAGGTAAGTGAATGCAAATTGTACAGTTTCCCTTATTTTCTCTAGATAACCTTATGCTGAAACATTTAACTTCTGTCTACTGAGGTACAACTATTTAGCTTAGTGTAATTTAGCTCAGTTTTGATTTAGCTTTCTGTTCTAAATGTTGTTGGGAAACACACTGCATCTTATATGTTTTGTCCTAGAATTGTGGTTCCTCAGGAACCCTCACCCTCTTCCAGTTCTCCTCTGAACAATATAATATTTCCAGGCAACCAATACTATTTTTAAAAATATAGAAGAAAAGTAAGCTTTTCTAATGCCATAGAGGAGTGCTTTGTAATCTTGACCATTAGGATCACAGGGTCATAGGAAGTGACCCTGGATGTCATTTAGTCCAGCTGCTTCATTTAACAGAAGAATAATCTAAAGTCTGGAGAGGCAAAATGATTGCCCAAGGTCACACAGTTAGAGGTAGAGCAAGGATGAGAATTTGGGCCTTTTCGAATTCTCATGAATTATTCCCCTTTCACTGATTCCTGCGCAATCTATTTTTTAATATTGACCTTGTACATTGTCTGCTTCCATATAACTTGCAATTGAATTATTAGCCAAAAGAAGAGTCTTTAGTATTTCATCAACCTTGCATCAGTCCAGTTGAGATAACCAACTATGGTTTATATTTCTAAGTACATGTGATATGGTTGTGAATTTCACACTTGACTAACCAGCTAGACATGTATGAGAGCCACAGGCAAGGATAACTTGATCTCTTGTGCCTACTGTGCAAATTTATGAACACTGGGAGTAAATCCAGGTAAACTCTAACAACATGTCACTTAGCATCAATTACGCATCACTGGCCACTTAGCCAGTGGCCCACTGAAAACTATAAAGCCCAATTACTTCAAAGTTTTTGAGCCTATGAAATATATTTAATTGCCTAAAACCATCTTCTCATGGTGGGTAATTTAATATAGTGATCTAGACTTCTACCAATGTGTTAATTATGCACATTTTGTGATTTAAGAATCTATTCAACCATTTGTATGGAATAAAGAATTCTAAACTTACAATGGAACTTTTCTATTCAAGAATATATTTGACATTATACTATAATATCCTGGAGATATTAAGAAATAATTGGAATAACACTGACACTATTGTTACAAATTGTAATCCTTTGTCAAGGACAAAATTTTTAGAAACTGTAGCCTTTTGTTAAATACATTTGTAAACAGAAAGGCATTCTTGGGTGGCTTGTGCAGAATTCTCACTTATGCCTTAATTCCTTCTAAAAGAAAATTTCTTTCCATTATAAAGTACTATAAATTCATTTTTTGGAATTACAGGAATATCAAAAAAGTTCTAAGCAGCTAAAGATGAAGCATTAAAATGTGAAGATTTCACCTCCTGCTCTTTGGATTTTGAAGGGTATTATATATAGACTTGTGATTGTACTGAATATACAAATTTGCGTTTTTAACTCAATAACTCTATAATTTATCACTCACAGATAATGCCCCTCATAGGCAGCTCGGTGTATAGGAAGATGCCCTGCTCGGTTAGGTACATTTCCACTTCCTCCATATTCCAGCAGGAGGGAAATGCAGTCAGGATTGCCACCTCCTGCTGCCTCAAACAGCACCGACGCCCCATCATCTGCCAGAGCAAGCACATCACCACCTGGCAGAAGAAAACATGTGGCATAATCATAACTGGATGGTATTGTTTAAACAATCCCCTAAAAAACAACCTCTTGAGTTCCTTTCTGGTTAGGACTTAAAAAGTATGGAATTAAGACCTCCATGTTTTCTATATTTTCAATCAACACTCATGCATGCAGCATGCTTCGTTTTATTAAAAAATTTTTAGGCCAAAAAACATGAGAGAAATGAAATCAATTTTTATGATGGGTAAATTCTTCCAAAAAAGGCTCATTAGACTTTTTAATTGAAAGGCAATAGCTTTTTGGGTTTTGTTTTGTTTTATTTTGAGACAGAGTCTCACTCTGTCGACTAGGCTGGAGTGTGGTGGTATAATCAGCTCACTGCAGCCTCTGCCTCCCAGGTTTAAGCAGTTCTCCTGCCTCAGTCTCCTGAGTAGCTGGGATTACAGGCATGTGCCACCACAGGGTTTCACCATGTTGGCCAGGGTGGTCTCCAACTCCAGGCCTCAAGTGGTCTATCCACCTCTGCCTCCTGAAGTGCTGGGATTACAGGCATGAACCATGGTACCCGGCCTACTCTATTTTCACTTAGCAAATACTTAGAGTTAATAAAGTATTAACAAATACTTTATTGCCCTCTATGTGCAATCAGTGTGTGTGACCCTAAGATGAATGAGTGTGACTACTCTAAGGAGCTTAGAGGGGAAATGAAACAAAATATCAGACAGCACAAACTGTATGATTTTCCAGTGACATTAGGACAAAGAGACATGATGTAGAGGACAGAGGCTCTGCTGCTTATGGTGAGAGCTGGGGACAAGCCGTTTACTTCAATGCACCTCCAACTCCACATCTGTGAAAGATTAATACAGCCTACTTCACATGGCTTATTTGATAATTAAATGTGGCTATAGTGGGAGACCTCAAAAATATTAGTCTTTTTCCCATAGAGAATCACTGGGAATCATGTGATGCTAGCATTCATTTGCAGATGAGGACGCTGAGGGCCAGGTATTTAAGGAACAAGGCTAGGGTCTCACATGAATAATGGCTCAACCAGTTTAGGAGTTAGGTCTCCTTAACTCATGGTTCTGTAGTTGTATAAAGGACAGCAATGTCACAATCTGTTGTAAAGAATTAGGAAAGGATTTAGGGAGGTGTCTCAAGAGATTGACTTTGAATTGTGCTGAAGAAATGAAGGCAAAGAACTGACCCAAACCCAGAGAGAAGGAATGCAAGATACGTTTGGGAATATTGCTTGTGTATTTTGACTGGAGTGTAGTATACAAGATAGGAGCAGTAAGGGATAAATGTGGTAAAACAATTGGAGATTATGTAATAGGGATTATTTTTTTGACTAGTTGACACTATGGTAGCTGCCCTTGAGGGAGAGGAACCAAGTTGCAGTATTTACTATGATTCTCTGATGGGAGACTAGAAACCCAGAAAATGGTTAGAAAGCATTTGCACTGGTCCAGGGAGGATTGAGGGACCTGACCAGGATGGCAGATAGATTGTAACGAGACGACAAGAGAAACGCTACAAGACTTTGCAACTGATTGGATTTAAGAAAGCCTATGATGGAGGAATTAGAGATCATGATGAGAGAAATTATCACACCAGAAAAGTAGAAAAACAGGAGGAATTCCGTTTAGGAGCAGATAAGCCTGAGGCCCTGATGAGCCATCTATATGCAGATTGAACTGTCCCTAGAGAGAGCAATCAGGACTGGGCTTGTAGATTTGTAGGTCACAAGGTATAGGGCTTAGCTGAGTTGTAGAGTCAGGATCTATTGAGGGATCAGGTATGAAAGCCTGATGCCAAGTTCCATTCAGGAGAGGAAGAGGATCTCCCCTAGTTACATTCAGGGAAGGAAGAGTGAGGAATATCGAAAAGGAGAGCTTGAGAGGCAGGACAAAAGTCAGAAAACTGTAACTCCTTTTCACATACCTTTGTGGATTAGATGTTCTAACACATCACAGTGACCAAACTCGGCAGCAACGCCTAAGGGTGTGACTCCAAATCCATCTTTCAGGTGGACATTGCCTCCATGTTTTAGCAGCAGAGCTATGATATCTTTTCGGCCTTGCTTGGCGGCTTCATGCATTGCTGACCATCGCTTGACACAGGGCTGGTCTAGGCTAGTGTTGTGTTTGATCAGCGTAGATACCATGTCATAGGAGCCCTTTTTTACAGCTTGAAAAAGATTTTTAAAAACAACAGTAAGTATATTAACACAAATACTTTAGATGGTATAAACTAATGACTGAATTTAATATTGAAATAGATATTAGCTAGTATTTTCTTCTCCAAAGAAAATAATGCATTTCTCATATCCCTCCAATTTCTCATATCCAAGTTTATATTTGTGAAATATAAGTTTACAAGACGACACTACCTTTCTTTAAGACCTGGAGGGAGGGGTAAAATTTTCACAGAAAATAACACACATCACTAGGATAGAATGCTGTGTGCTCTCTTTCTAAACTTTAATTTCTTCACCAACAAAATTGAAATAACATTTGCTGTTGGATTGCACAAATTAAATAATGTATGTAAAATTATCAGTATAGTACCTAGTATGTAACAGGAGCTCAGTAACTGACTATTATTTCATTATATCATTCTTAGGACCCGGGAACCTCATACGTAAATAATGTTTATCAGCTTTTCCCCTATAGAAACACTTCCCCAATCTCACAAAAGATAGCAGTAAGTATTGAATGAACTTCTCTTTCCTATTTTATTTATTTATTTATCGAGACGGAGTTTTGCTCTTGCACTCCCAGGTTGGAGTGCAATGGCGCAATCTCGGCTCACTGCAACCTCCACCTCCTAGGTTCAAGTAATTCTCCTGCCTCAGCCTCCCGAGTAGCCGGGATTCCAGGCATGTACCACAAGCCCGGCTAATTTTGTATTTTTTTAAATAAAGGCTGGGTTTCTCCATGTTGGTCAGGCTTGTCTTGAACTCCCAACCTCAGGTGATCCACCCACCTCAGCCTCCCAAAGTGCTGGGATTAGAGGCATGAGCCACCGCACCTGGCCTCTGTTTCTTATATTTTTAATGGATGATTATTAGTAAGATTGTTTAGAATCTACATAGGCTAGCTGTTCCCAGTGGGTGAAGTAAGCGGCAGTTAATGTAGTACAATTAAGAAAGTTCAGAAAATTAGATTTCTCTGTCCCTCTCTGCTCGTCTGTAACGGCTGAAATTATACAGTTAAAAGGTTTTTCCCCTTTTGGATTATTAAGATATTGTCCTCATTTAGATGTATACAGTTCTTAAAATGTAGCTTTTTTTTTCTTGTAAGTAAAATCTATTGAAAAATAGATAGGATGAGTGCTACCCCCTACAAATGAAGATGTACACACTTACATTCACTCATTCATTCATTCACTCTCATTTATTATTCAGTTAATATGGCTGGCTCTACTAAAGGCTCTGTGTTACACACTGTGGACCACAAGAAGAAGAGACAGATTTGGATCTCACCTGTAGAGTTTACAGCCTAGAGAAGAAGCCTATGCTACCTTCTATTGAGAGACAGACTCAAAGTCTGGGCCTATCCTGGGAAACACAGAGGGAGATATGAGGCTACATCGAACATTCTGGGGTAACCAGGAGGCAGATTGCAGAAAGGATCTAAAGTCAAGGGAAGAAGCCTCTATTACCTTCTGTTGAAAGACAGACTCGAGGTCTGGGCCTATCCTGGGAAACACAGAAGGAAATGTGAGGCTGAATCGAACATTCTGGAGTAACCAGGAGGCAGATCGCAGAAAGGATCTAACGCCAAGGCAAGGAGAGCAGCTCCCAGTGTGGCAATGAGAGGATGAATAGAAACTTTGCCTACTTCATTTGGGAGCAGGCAAGCCATCCCTGCAGAAGATTCCAGTTTTTCTCCTGCTCCTTGTCTAAAGTAGAACTTGTTGACAAATGCCTCTCTCCGAATTGCCCAACTGTCACTGGCAGCTCTAATTACAGTGAATTACCTCATGCCAGCTGGTGTTATTGCAAAGCAAACATCAAGTAAGCTAAACAAACTAAAGGAAACGTGTCCTCATTGATCTTGCTCTGATGGCAGTTTTCCTAATTAGAAAAAAAATGTATCAAAATAATGAGCCTCTTCCCTCATAATCTTTTTACCTTTTGTCTGACTCAGAAAACATATTGATTCATATTAATAGTTTCTCTTCTTGAAAATAACAGCATAAATGGGTCATCTTCAACTTAAAATAGTTTTAAAAAAATCAAAACTTCACTTCCAATTTAATTTTTTGAAATTAAGAATGTACTTCCTATAGAAATAATGCAAATGGTAGGAAACCCCTTCCAAGCTAATCCATGAAGACATTCTTAACCAATAAATGACTGAAATAATGAAAACTCACTAAGGCACAGTATTGATGTAACAAAGCTGATTAAGTAAAATACTAAGTTGAAAATGACTTGTTTTACATATGGACATATACATATGTTTACATAGTATATATAAAATTCTTTTCTCTAGAACTTAAAATTCTAAAATTTAGAATTTAAAATTCTTTAGAATTTCTTCAGAAATGCTCAAATTCTTTATTAATTTTTTAAATTTATAGCTTCAATAGTAATGCTTAAAGAAAACTGACCTTAAGTTGAAGAGTTTAGGGAATTAGATTAAGAATTTTGCATAGATGATAGGCAAGGGTTATTGATTGTCTTGACAAGGACTGGGAGATTAAAAGAGGAAATGGAGTGAAGAGGATGTATATTGATTGGTGAAAAGAAAATGTCTGAAGCAAAATGAGCTGATCTGTACATGGCATATAGATGGCATAAGGCCATCAGGAATGGAGGGCAGTGGGACTGAGATGTCATCCCAGGCGGTTCCCTGAGCATCCTCCTTACTCTAGGCTCCACTGGCCAGGATCAGCTTGTGGCTATCCAACTAGGGAAAGGTGACACCAACTCCAGGGGGGTGGGCAGAGGAGGAGTCCAAGTGCAAAAACCTTTAATAAGTGTCACATCCTCACAAATCAGATACCTACCACTCAGCAAGTAACTGTATAACATGACTAGAGTGTATCAAAATACCTTAAATAAGGAAGGGCCAAATGACTGATAAGGAATAAGGGCCCTGGAGGGACCAAAAGTGATTTTTTTCTTGACCCTCTCAGGATATCTCATAAATAGAGATAAGGATGATGGCATTAGAATAAGAAAAATAAAAATGACATTGTACAGACAAAAAGAAGAAATACTTTTTTCCCCCGTGTCTCTCCGCTACAAGTTAAGGGACTCTGAATAGGAAATCTCAAAGAAGCCCATAGATTAAAGAACAAACTGAGTAAGCGCCATGAATAATCCATTTTCCTATAAAACCTATGAAGACTTGGCATGGGTTCTACAGCAAAGGTGCCGAATAAGGTAACCCAGGAAAAGTCCCTGTTCCCCAGTTTTGTGGCTAATGAGGGTTTACATGAGCATGTCCAGCATATTAACTTCATGGAGACTTTAGTCCTCTCTTGACATTACCACTTAGTTTTTAAAATATATTATTTCCAAATATTAATTCTATGCAAATTCTGATAACTTAATGATAGAGTTCCTTTCCTACACCTTAGATATTGCCAGCATAGGGAATGAAACCAACATATGCAACTTTGAAATGCATGTAAATGTTTACTGCTCCATTATAGGCCTTAAGCATTAAAGAAAAATTTAAATGAAGCCAAAAGAAAACAAAGGAGTGCTAATCATGGCTTAGTTGTCCTTTAAAAATAAGTGGATTGAAACTAACAAGTAGATAATAATTCTCTATTTGCAAAGTGAAGCAGTATACAATTCTGTCCCTTTTCTTTTTGCAGAAATTCAAGGTGATCTATAGAAACAACACGGATGTTGTTGCAAATACTCTGTGGCATATTCTGGCCTTTAAATAATACAGGTCACATTACTAGTGGTGAGTCAACACCCACAGGTACGTCTTCTGTTTAATGTCTGTAGAGCCTGCTCAGGAAAAGAGTTCTGGTTTATTTATGAAAAGTGTCATGTTACTGTGATTTAAAGGCAGGCTAAAACATATCCAGAGACTATGATTTGTTTTTCAGTATTTGTGTTTCCCCTTTTCCTTTTAACCACAGAGGCCCCAAGTATTTAGCTGGCCACAGACCATCCAGGTAGGCACTAAATGTCGCGGCCTCCCTCTGGCTTCCCTTGCTCCAAGCTGTGTCATTGTGACAAAATCTGACCTAATGGGATATGAGTGGAAGGGCCATGTGCACTGTCCAGGTCATCTTTTTAAATTGAAGATGGTTTCCTAGGGCTTCCTCTTTCCTCCGTCCTGCTGCCTGGAAAATTATGACATTGGGAGTCATAACCTAGGAAGCACACTGTAATGTTGATACAGCCACCCTGACAACTGTGGGCCACCCTGCAATGTGTGTCAGAGAAATGACTTCTTTCTCTTTAAGTCATTCTTTTTTGTTTGCTTTGTGTATCCGTTTTTGGTTTTTGTTGCAGATTTGTCTGTATTCTAACTATATGGATCAGATTGCTTTTCCCATCTTATCTGAATTTGTCAAGGCTGAAAGCTCTGACATGGGGCAAGAGTAGGTAAGAAGGAACCAGGCCAAACTGACACCGCACTGTGGCGACACTTTTCATAGAGCAAGGTGTATCGGGGCAGAATACCTGCCTAGGAGTCTTCCACGCCTCTGTCTGCTAACGTTCCCCTATACAACCGTCAAGACAATCCAACAGCAAGGTTCTCTGAAGGCTTCACAGATTCACTACTTTTTTATTCTCCCAATTTAGTTTAAATATATACTTAATTATAGCATTTATAACACGAATTTTCCATTTAAATTACATCTAGCTCTTCTCCTGGACGTTGAGAGGAGGAAGATTAATCCATTCATCTTTATATCCACACTGCCCAGATAGCCTCTGGCTTAATGTGACTTCTTAATATATGTTTGTTGCGTTGATATTGTTGAATCAGTGCCATCATATATAAATGTTTTACTAATGTTCATGATTTATCCAAGTTTGCTTAACAATATTCAGGTCTTTTTAATATTCAAGTTGTTTAGGTTGGTTGGTTATTTATTTATTTAGTGATTCCTCACTGAACAGGAGCTGTGATGGTTCTTAACTAGCTATGACTTTTAATGTATTCCTCTGTGATTGCTGGTAAATAATCTTACGTTCTCTCCTCCCTCTCCTCCTGTCCCTCTTCCCTCTCCTCCTCCTGCCACACACAGACAACTTTATAATGGCTCTCCCTTCTTGAGCATCTATTACATATGAGAGCTTTTATGTATTTTTTTCTCTAATTTTTAATCACAATTCTGCATGGTAGGTGTTGTATTTCCATTTTATACATGAGAAAACTGAGGCCCATGATTGCAATTCACAGCTAAGATTTAAACCCACTGATCTCATGTGCGAATACCAAATTCTGACTTCACCACCTATGTCCCTAAGAGAAAGGAAATGTTATCTTTGGGTCATTTGGAGTTAATCTTATCTCTCTCTGCTTTCACAAACAGACTTGCCAATTCTTACTGTTGAACAAATAGCAGGATATACAAGACAGCCAGTGAATGTCACCTTCAGAGTTCCCATTGATCCTTTGTTGTGTCACAGTGTACCCCTCTATACACTGTATGTATGCTGTATTTATACAGCACAGGAGCCATGGGCTGTATCTGTGTGCTCAGAATCTGTGGGCTCCCCTTCCTTCCAGCTTGGCCTGATCAGTATGACGTGAACTTGATGTCTCTCTTTAGAATCTTTTTCCATCTCTTGCTTCTGGCTATATATTGCACATGCAACCCTCCTTACACCTGGTCCTACCTAGAGAATATTC
This sequence comes from Sapajus apella, assembly GCF_009761245.1. Taxonomy (NCBI): domain Eukaryota; kingdom Metazoa; phylum Chordata; class Mammalia; order Primates; family Cebidae; genus Sapajus; species Sapajus apella. Next base: position 17,554,383 of record NW_022436947.1, read on the forward strand.
CTTTCAAATTGGTATCTCTGGCTTCATAAAACTAATTGAGATCCCTCCTGGTTAGTTGCAGTCTCTACAACCGGATACTGAAGGATATAGCCATCTTTCATATTTGACATCCTTGTGGAACAGGAAAACAAAATCACAGGACAGAAGACACGGGGTTAGGCAAGTAGCTCGGGGAATAGAAGGAACTGAGATCACAGTTTTAGCCATTATATGGTGGTTTCCAATAAATACTTATTATTTGTTTCAAACTATAAAAGCTCTAGAAAAAAAAAGTCATTTACCAATCAGAAGGGGGGTCTCTCCTTTGTCATTTTTGGTGTTGGGCCATACTCCCTTTTCTAGTAAAGTTCTTACATTTTCCACCAGACCAGCTTTGACTGCCAAAGTCAAGGGTGTTTCTCCATCACAGGTCTTGAATTCCCAGAGTGTCTTATAGGATGCTGTGACATGAAAGCATTATGTTGAAAAGTAGAAAATACGTACTTACAGGATATCCCACAAATCAGAGCAACCCAATATGATACACATCAGATTGAGCAAAGTCAATGGAGGAAAATGAAAAGACTTTGACAAAAGTTTACCAACTGAGGATAAAGTAAATGCACATTGACTTGCTAATCAAATTGACAGCTAGAAAAGCAAAATCTGTTTCTAGCTGCTTTTTTGAAAATGGCACGCTAAGTCTCATTTCTTGATACATTACAAAACAATGCTTCAGTCCTTTGTATTATTTATATTGTAACTGAAATTTTTTTTTTTTTTTTTTTTTTGTCAAATGAAGTCTCTGAATGTGGGAATGAGAATGTACTTGAATATAGGCATCACTGTGGGAAAATGATCCTCGACATTATCTATATCTGTCTGTCTAGCTGTCTAGCTTTCTAGATGGCTGGCTAATTATCAAGTATCTATTTTTCTCTCCCAGAACATAGAGCTGTCATGCAGCAGTGAAAGTTGAAAGGGCACTCTCAAAGTGTTCTGTAAGATGCTGAGATATGAAAACACTGTGTTAGAACATAAAAGCTATTGTTAATATTTAACACTAGCTTGATTTACCACAATATTTTTTAATGCTTATGTTATGAAAACATCAATGTAATATAAAGACAAATATTGTCAGTACTCCCTGCTGCACTATATAAGAATCATTTGGAAACTGTTAACTCAAGAGATAGTTCAAAATGAAAAAATTTAAATTGACTTCCAAAAGAAGAGTTTTATATATGACTCAATTAATTCATTATATATACAAAATTTTATCACCTTTTTGTGATAACCACATCTTTCCACCAACCTGTGTCTTATTCATAGGTAAAAGGATTCAAAAGGTAAAACCCGAATGTCAAAAAAGTGCTAATTTTTGTACTCTGAGTTTAAAACATAGATGCTGCCTTTTTCAAATTCCAAATAATATTTTAATCTGTTTTTTCTTTCTGCTAGTTATGTTCATGGAAAACACTTATAACATCAACATACCAATATTCTTGCTCTGGTTTGGTCAAACAAGTTTTATGTTCTCTTACCATCCAGAACAATCTCAAGTATTTGTTGAATGGGTTGGACAACAGCTTCATGCAATGGAAACCATCCTTTTTCATCAGCTTCATCCATTGCATATTTATATTTTACATACTCCTGTAGCTCAAGAATGTGACCTAAATTAAACACATGGAATGTTAACTAAACTCTGTTTTTGCAAGGTGGAATCTCCAATTCATCCCACTGTAGATAGTACACCCATTTACCTTGTTTTATGGCCTCCACAAGTTTTCTGTTTTGACCGCTTAGGGGTACAAATCTATGCAATAAAGAAAGATCATATTTATACTAGTAATATATTTCAAGGAACCAAACATTTTAATTTATATTGAATTTTTAAACTTAATAATCAAGATCCAAAGGAGATGCATACAACTGATATTATCTACTTAAAAAAGTGAATGTATGGGAGTCAGATACAGAGTTTATTTATGACGCATTGATATAAGAATATTAGTGAAGATGGCAAAGTACAAGATTACGATGCTATCTCTGAGATATCTCAAAGCAATAAAAAAGAAGTAAACAATTGGAGTCAGAGTCAGAAGGGCTAGGTTCAGATCATAGCCTGATTGTGTGATTCTGGGGAGGCCAATTAGCCTTTCTGGGCATGGGTTCTTCATCTGCAAAATGATGGACTTAATAGAAAGATCTCTAGGGCTTTTTCCAATTTTAAAAACTCTATGCTCAAAAAATGTTTATTGCTTTGAACTTAATAATTGCTAATAAGATACTTACTTGGGAGCTTTTGGTCTAAACTACATATAAGAGTTTTAGAGTTTTAAATCAACTATACCACAAGTGAAAACAGGCAGGGCATTTACTAAACAAACCCCCAGTCACTGGCCCAGCAGTTCATGATTTAAACCCTCATGAAAGTTTTCTGGTGTGTGTATTTATTAAGCGGAAAGAAGGAATTCCATAACAAATTTACTTAACTCTGTTAAGCAGAAACATCTGCTAGCGTACCAGGGTTGTGAATGCCTTCCAGGAAGCTCTAAGGTTCTAAAGCTTGTTGGAGATAAGGGAGAAATTTCAGACCAGAAATTTAAATGTACTACGTCTATTTTTTAAAAGCTCAAAAGCAACAACTTTCAAACACTGGATCTATTCAAAAGTATGACTAAATTCCAGAATACAAGATTTTAAATACTATAACAAAAAGTAAAAGTAAACTAGTTTATTTCTATCAGACGTATAATGCATGTTTTTTAAGAAATAAATTTACATTTGTAGTTTTAGACTCAGTAACTCCAGCCTACATAATGCATCAATGTTATGCATATTTTAATTTATTAATTCTTGTCATTTGGATAGTAATGAAATAGGTGGTAGTTTGTATATTACTTTGTCATATAAAATAAAAGTCCGCAACTCTCTCTCATTCATTAACTAATAGGCTAGGTGGCTTAGCATTATTCTTCAAATTTTAAACATATAAAAATGGAATATGTTACTTATAAAGGGTTAGCTGAATCAGTAGCAGAATGAGCTCTAGAATACAGACCTCTGTATACCAACCTGTCTATGTATTGGTTGTATAAACTGTACTTGCAAATATGTTCAAACTACTCATTGCCTTTTTTGAATCCTTATTAATTTAGAAAATAGGCAATTCTGTACCACCAAATTCGTCTGGGAATTTTCCACATATGGTTTTTCCTGTTTCCACAGGAGGTGAGAATTTGTGGAAGATCAGATTACTAAAACTTATGCACAGTGGCCCTTGGAAAGCTGCTAGATTCCCTATCAGAAAGGAAAGGTCAATTTCCTAGAGGAGGAATTAGGAAATGGGTTTATTTTATCTTACAACAAAATGAATGCCATAAATAAAGTTCACTGAGGATAGTTGATTTAAATACTACCTTTCAGGATAAAGTACAGTCTTGCTGGCTTCAATGGATTCTTGAATACTTAGCTGAATATCATAACTTGTAAGATGGTCTTCATCGGGGTCATCAGTAGTATCCATTCCTGTGTATAATTTTGAAAGAGACAAGTTCTTAACAAATGACCCAAAACAGCACATAGAGTTAACATCAAAAATGCATGTTGAAAAACTAAAATGCATTTTTCTTTTGCTAGTTAACAAATACAAATGCAGGTAACATTTTAATCCACATTACATGTGAGTCCACTTTATTAACTTAAATGGTCTAACTGTTGAAACTTTTAATAACCTGCCTTTGAGCATTTGCACTTTCTAACTTTTGACTTTTTTTTTTCAGTAATGACTGTAGTTGGGCTTATAAGAATTCACTTTTTCCTGAGTTTCTGATTGATACCAATTTTGGTCTACCAGTTTTCTCAGAGAGTGTGTACATAGCATATTAAAAGCTTACAAATTGACACAATGAGGATAAGATGGATAGTGGCTGTAATGGAGAAGAGTCATCCTTTTACATGCCTTATAAACCAGCGATGGTCAGCTGCAAGTCCTGACTGGTCTCCTGGTAAGGACCATTTAAACTCCATCCATAGACCAGAAACCAGCCCTCCTATAGAGTCCCCATTCACTCCCTTATCAGTTCTATTACAAGCCCTGCTGTTGACTGGCCCATCTCCCTGAAGATAATACAGAAAAATGTAGATTGTTCTTCATTTGCTTATTTCTCCCAAATATCAAATTAGAAGAATGAATTTACTATTTTACTCTTTACTATTTGAATTTACTATTTACTATTTGAATGAATTTACTATTTTACTATTTACTATTGAATCAATTGCTTTATCTTATTTAGAGAGGAAATTTAGTAAATATAGAAATCAAAATATTTCTATAACTGAGTTGACTGGCAAATACAAGCCTTTTATAGTCTCTATATGAATTTTTTTTTTTTTTTCATTTTTCGAGATGGAGTTTCACTCTTGTTACCCAGGCTGGAGTGCAATGGCGCGATCTCGGCTCACCGCAACCTCCGCCTCCTGGGTTCAGGCAATTTTCCTGCCTCGGCCTCCTGAGTACCGGGGATTACAGGCACGCGCCACCATGCCCAGCTAATTTTTTCTAGTTTTAGTAGAGACGGGGTTTCACCGTGTTGACCAGGATGGTCTCCATCTCTTGACCTCATGATCCACCCGTCTCGGCCTCCCAAAGTGCTGGGATTACAGGTGTGAGCCACCGCACCCGGCCGAAATTTTGTTTTATAGTATGTCTTCTCAAGGAGAGAGAAACAAAAGAGTGTTCTGCAGGCAATTTCCAAAACATAGTTGACACATGTTTTACCTCTTCTCATTCTTCTCCAAGGCTGGATAATCTCAAACTTTATACCCGCTAACAGCCAAGGCCTCTAACCTGTGGACAGACTGTGCATGAACTCAATGGCAATATTATGATTTAGTTGTTCATTGTTCTATAGCAGTAGCCTTAATATCACCTCAGAAGAAAAGGTATAGAGTAGTGCCAGTGTTCAGAGACCACACACGAGATAGTCACCATGCTCCACCAGGAACGTTCCCTCACACTGTGGTATCTCAGTCTCCTTAAAAGGCACCCTAGGGATCTTATTCACCAAGTAGATGTAAATGGTATTTTGCTTTTCATTTACTGTTTATTTAGTCATCGTCTGTCTCCTCTCCTTAGAATGTAAAAGCAGGGAATTAGTCTATGCCCTCAGTGCCAAGAGAAGCATCATCTCCTGGTTCATTTTCTCTAAATATGTGTGGAATGAATGAATGAATGAATGAATGAATAAGTAAGCACTGAAACGTAATCCAGGCTCTTCTTTGTTCTCAGAAGTGACCGTTTCCTTTGGATATGGAGTTGTCGTGTTTATCAACTAAACAAATTTGATTGTTCGCTCTGTACCTGGTTTCATTGTCTCTCTTTTGTTCTTTTGTATCATATTCCTCTTCATTCATGAGGCCCTCCCAGCTTCCCCCACCCATGGCTCGCACTGTATCAAGGCTGGCACAAGACATTCCTCCTATGGAAGCCCTTGGTGTAATTCTTCAGTTCCTCTCCAGCCGTCTTCATCTGTGAATATCTCCTCTTATGTAATATTTTTCCAATGTCTGGGTTTATACTCAACACATTCTGCATTTGCCTTACAAGTTCTTTACATACTTGTGCTTGTGTTTTCACTTGGACCATTAGTTTTCTGAGGGGAAACAAAATCTCTTCTCGTTTTTCTTTCTACCTCTTCCCTCTGTTCCTACTCCTTGTCAACTATAGCAAACAGCTGCTCTCAGTGGTCACTGGAATAAAAGTTGTTGACTCATTACTAGCAGACAAGCACTGAGTTCGTCAGCCAGCACCAGTAGATGACAAAGTTCAACCCGTGGCCTTGCCTGCTGACTTTTTCGGTAATATTACTGGGGTGGCAGGGGGATTGTATGGCTCTGGGATTAGTAAGAGGATACAGAGCCTTTCACCTGTTTAAATCACCAGATTAAATCTAACCCTGTCTGAAATTTGGGCTTTCAGTGTATGAGATAGCACAGGCTTCACAGAGAACTGAGCTGGCCTATGTAAAGTTTTTTATTTTAATGTTTTTTGTTTTTTGTTTTTTTAATTTTTAACTACTATCACAAAGGAAGTTACCTAGGTTCTTAACTGTTTTGTATCTCTAATGAGGGTAGGGTGAAAACAATGGGAACACTCTTACTATGCAGAACAACTCCAATTCAGCCCAGATGTCTTCAGCCTTTTCCCGAAAGGTTGGGATGAAGTGAAGACCTGCATGCAGGAGTACTAAGGTGCCAGACAGCCGGTCACAGGAGCATTACTGGAATAGACCTAAAGACATCAAGACACAATGATAAAGGCAAGAGGAGACTAACTGATTTGTCCAAACCGCACATCTAAAGTGTCTAGGACTCATCTCACCTGAGGGCCAGGAATAGTTTATGGGAAATTGTTTATATAAAGCACCATTCAGAAGCATGAGGAAAGGCCAGACAGACAATATTCTGACATCTTTAAGATCTATGTATGGGTGTCCCACTTCTCAGTCTAGAGAAATTGACTTCTTTTTTTTTTTTTTTTGTGATGGAGTTTTGCTTTTTTGCCCAGGCTGGAGTGAAATGGCATGATTTCGGCTCACTGCAACCTCCATCCCAACAGGTTCAAGCAATTCTCCTGTCTTAGCCTTCTGAGTAGCTGGGATTATAGTCACCTGCCACCATGCCCTGCTGATTTTTATATTTTTAGTAGCAACAGGGTTTCACCATGTTGGGCAGGCTGGTCTTGAACTCCTGATCTCAGGTGATCCACCCGCCTCAGCCTCCAAAAGCGCTAGGATTACAGGCCTGAACCACCACTCCCAGCCTAGAGAAATTGACTCTTCATAATAATTTGCCATTTAATATTCAATCTTCTTCCAGGGAAGACCGCTAGAGAAATCATTTGTTCTCCATAAGTAGCTGATTTACAAAGTAACTGATACAATCATATTTTACAATCAGCCTCTTCATTTAAAGTACTGGTTAACCTTGCCTAGGGTCATGAAAACATTTGATGAAAGCTATGGATTCTCCCTTCAGAGGGACACCCATCCACTCCAAATTTTGCATGCAATTTTAGGGAACTTATGGAATCTCAGAGATTTTTTTCTGTTCTCCTGGTAAAGAACCACTGAATTAAGGATCCCTAAATGCTAAGTGCCAAATATATTCCTCAATTATCAATAAGTGTTAGTTTATTTTACAGATAGGCTAAGTTAAATCCTTAATTCAGTTAGTGAGAAAAGGGAAAGTTTGGTTATCATGTAAAATTTTTAATACATTTGGCAATAGTAGTAATAATCATAAGTTATCAAGTGCTTGCTTAGTTTCAAGCACTGTGTAAAACATTTTGTATATACTACCTTGTTTTAAATCCTCATTCCAATTCTATAAATTACAGGTATTACAGATTCAAGAGGTTAAAAGACCCACCAAAGAACTAATAAGTAGACTCTGGACCAGGCAGGCATACCTTCACTTTTAAGGTCTTTCAGAAGTTAGAGGAAAATATCTCACAGTCTGTTGCCTTCAAAAGAAAACACCGTGATCTTGCTTTTAACAGCCAGCTTTTGATGACAATCACTTCCAAAAATAAAAAATAGCTTCCAGGGACACATAAATCTTTTTCTTTGACTCCATGCAATAAGGCTTTATGTTACTTAGGGTGGTCTGAGGTGTCCTAAGCTTACCTTCATTCTGTACTTTTTGCCTTGGAGTCTAAACATCATGGTCCAAACCACAGAATCAACATATCAGTCTGTGCCTGACTGAAGTGGTCAGGAGGTTGGTAATGTTGCAAGGTATGATGCTGGAGTGAACATGAGCATACGACACCTCTTTGCCTCGGTTTTGCTATACTGTCTCCAAACCATGATCTGAGCTAATGCCTTCCTGTAAAGGTAGTTGATAAATTTTTGACACCCATCGGAGCTTCCTTTGAAATACAGTAGCTCCCACAGCACAGAACCAAGGTTCTTCCTTTCCCTTAACAAGGAGGAATACAACTTTGTTCCTCGTGAATTGTTTAGTTGGTTTACTCCTGCTTACATACAGATCTGTTTACCCCATCTACCCTCACACTCTGTCTTGGGCATCACAAAATTAAAACCATCTCTATGAGTCCTAAGCAAGGCTGGCCTTGAGAGTATGCAGAGTGGACAGTTGCTTCCACAGTGCAAGGAAGGGCTCTGTGTCCATAAATAACACACTGCCCCCAGCACCTGTCACATCAGTGTCATTCTGTTGCATCAGCAAGAGATTCTGTCCTTTAGGGCCTATTGTTCCATCTTCCAGTGTCCCTTTTAAAATTTAGATAGCAACATACTGGCTCCTAATTTAGAACCAAGATCTCTTGGGATAGTTACTGGAGTACCTACCATGAGGCTGGGAACATGGCAGAAAGTCTAAGGCCAGGTTCTAGTGGGAGGTGATAAGAAGGGACGAGAAAAGGGCATTCAGTAAAATTTGGTTTTCTTTACGATTTTATCCAAGGCCAGCCCAGATAGAAACCCTGGGGTTCTAAAGGAGATATAAGTTTCTGCTGTGTGGAGTGGGGGACACTGATGCCATGAGAATTCTTCTTTTACCTTGAAGCTGCAATGGTTCTTGAGTGTTGAGCTTATCTACTGGAGGTCCCTGAGAGAATCATCAGGATTTATCCTATCAGAGGGATGGCAAAAGTTAAAAGATATTTTCTTGTTGTTGTTTTTTTTTTTTGTATTTTTTTTTGGTACTGTCAAAAAAATACAGTTGTCATATACAAAACAATGCTAATTCTCATTTTTAGGTACTTTGATCATTTATCTGCATACTTTTAAAGATGTGGAGAAATCAGTAAACAAAACAAAATTCTGTTACAACTTTGCTTTTTATCTGGTGGCTGAACACTTATTTTTTAAGAATTGCATAGCTCAAAGTGGCAAATCATGTGAATGGATTCGTTAGGATGATTTAAACAACAGAATCAACTAGTCCCCCAAAAATTTCAGAGAGAAGTGTAACTCTGTCAGAATTAGGTTTTATTCCACAGTCACAGGTAACTTTTACTTACAAGCAATAAGTTACAGCAATTCCTTCTTTATGGTATTTGCTTTTTCTACTAGAGAGAAATCCTATGCGTGATGCGGGGAACTAGATCAGTTTAAATAGCATCTTTCTTAACAGCACAGTATGTTCTTTTGATAAATTGAAAACACGCACACACACACAGATGAACAATCTTAGTACAAAAAACAAATGCTACTTTTATGTTACTTCAAAGAAACACAACTCACCATTTTAGAAAAAGATATAAAAGGCAAAATGGTCTGTAGAAACTAAACATGATATCTGGCATGTGCTAAAAATTCAGGATTTACTAAATAAACTATTATTAAACAAACACAACTCTTAAAATTAGCCTTGTGTTTCCTCTATAGGTCATGGATATATTTTTGCTGAATTCTCTTCAAATTTTGTGGCTTCACGGATTGATGCTTATTTTCTACGTAAATATACTAATGATAGAACCTGTTTACTAGTTTTGCTTATCTCTAGTTTCATACTACAAAAGCAAAGACTTTTAATGAACTTAGTATTAGGACTAGTAAAAATAAAATAAAAGCAATAAGAAAAAATAGAGAAAAAAGAAATTTTTGCTATTGATTTCCAAGTCAGATTTAATTAGAACTTTGGGAAGATGCATGTTAGCTTTTGAGGACTACACTCACAATGGTTTAGAAAGGAGTTTAGACTTACAAACTCATGGGTGTCTAGAGTAAAACTTACAGAATAACAGACTAGAGTAAGATAGGCCCATGAATATACAACTTATTAATATACGTGCCCTGATCACAAGTTAGTATGATAAAATGATTTTTAAATCCCTATCCTTTGTCTGTAATTCTACATCTAGTCTGTCTTATAGAAGTAATCAGAAGGCCAGGCTTGGTGGCTCTCACCTGTAATCCCAGCACTTTGAGAGGCTGAGATGGGTAGATTGCCTGAGCTCAGGACTTTGAGACCAGCCTGGGAACATGGTGAAACCTCATCTCTACAAAGAATACAAAAATTAATCAGATGTGGTGATATGCATCTGTAGAACCAGCTACTTGGAGGGGCTGAGGCAAGAGGATCGCTTGAGCCTAGAAGATCGAGGCTGCAGTGAGCCAAATTCATGCCACTGCACTCCAGCCTGGGTGATTAATCAAGACTCTGTCTCAAAAACTAAGTAAGTAAGTAAATAAAAGAAATAATCAGAGATGTAAAAAAAGATGTATATGTGAGAATGTTTATCTCATCTGTGTTTAAATTGCCAAAATATTAGAAACAACATAAATGTCCCAAAATGGGAAATTTGTCTAAGACATTATCATACACATAAAAAATGTAATACTATACAGTTATTAAAATTCATGTACTTGGCTGGGCGCTGTGGTTCACGCCTGTAATCCCAGCACTTTGGGAGGCCAAGGCAGGAGATCGAGACCATCCTGGCCAACATGGTGAAACCCCATCTCTACTAAAATACAAAAAATTTCCCAGGCATGGTGGTGCATGCCTGTAGTCTCAGCTACTCAGGAGTCTGGGTCAGGGGAATTGCTTGAATCCAGGAGGCAGAGATTGCAATGAGCTAAGAGTGTGCCACTGTACTCCAGTCTGGTGACAGAGCGAGACTCTGTCTCAAAAAAAAAATTTTCATATACTTGAAAGAATATTTAATGTTCTATGTAAAGTGTCAGTTTAAGTATGATGTTTATTTAACCAAATATGACTAACCACTTTTAAGAAACTAAGATGGATTTTTCTCCCAACTTTATTGAAATATAGTTGACAATTTAAAATTATATATATTTACCATGTACAACTTAATGATTTGACATGTATACATTGTGAAATATTCACCACAAATCAAGCTAAGTAAACTATCCATTCTCTCACATAGTTTATCCTTTCCTGGGGTGCAGCCATTGTAACAAGCAGTATGAAGCTTTCTCAAAAATTTAAAAATAGAACTACCTTATGATCCAGCAATCTCACTTCTGGGTATATATTCAAAGGGATTGAAATCACTTTCTCACAGAGATATATGCAGTTCCATATTAGTTGCAGCATTATTTACAGTAGTCAAGATATAGAAACAACCTAAATGTCCATTGACAGATAAATAAATGAAGAAAATATGCTGTGTATTTACAATGGACTCTTAGCCTTAAAAAAAGAAGAGAATCTTGCCATTTGTGACAACATGGATCAATCTAGAGGACACTATGCTAAATGAAATAAACCAGGTACAGAAAGACAAATATTGAGATATTTATTTTTGGAATCTAAAAAGTTGAAGTCATAGAAAAAAAGAGTAGCATGTTGGTTGCCAGGGGCTAGGAGATGCTGGCCAAGGGGTACAAGTTTCAGGTAACCAGGATAAATAAATTCTGGAAATCTAATGTATGACAATGGAACTGTAGTTAACAATATTGTATTGAATACTTGAAATTTGCTAAGATTTTAAAGTTTTCACCACCAATAACAACAAGAAAAGGGAACTAAGATGGACTTTACAGAGGCAAAGCTTACAAAGCCCTCTCAGGAAATTAGCTTGGAATCTACCTCTCAGGGCTGAGCAGGCCAGGAACCTTGGTGATCTCGAGAAGACAGAAGATTGCCTACATGTACAGGAAAGCAAGTAGAACTTGGTGGGGAGAGTTTCTTGGCTTGGGAAGGAGCAGAAAATTGAAAGAGCAATTCATTACCTGAATCACCCAGGCAGAGGCTTCATTACGTAAGTTATTGTGTCTGTCTGTATGAAACCAAAATTTTATTTTCCATTTATTAGTGAGTGGCAGCTCCTGAGAAAGGTTTGGCCAGTTACAGACAATAAAAAAGCTACTTTTGGTTTGCACAATTGAGTTGTAGTGTGAGTAAAAAATATTTTGACTACATTGATTAGCTGTAGTAACAATAAAAGTAATATCTCGGCCGAGCACAGTGGCTCACACCTGTAATCCCAGCACTTTGGGAGGCCAAGGCGAGTGGATCACGAGGTCAGGAGATCAAGACCATTGAGGCCAACATGGTGAAACCCCGTTGCTACTAAAAATACAAAAATTGGTTGGGCATGGTGGTGTGTGCCTGTAATCCCAGCTACTTGGGAGGCTGAGTCAGGAGAATCGCTTGAACCAGGGAGAGGGAGGTTGCAGTGAGCCGAGATCATGCCATTGCACTCCAGCTTGGTGGCAGAGTGAGACTCCATCTCAATAATAATAATATTAATATCTCTAGACTTTTAAAAAGTATTATTTTTTAACTTTCATTTTAAGTTTTATCTTAGGTTTGTTATATAGGTAAATTGCATATTGCAAGGGTTTGGTGTACAGAGTATTTTGTCATCCAGGTAATAAGCATCGTACCTCATAGGTAGTTTTTCTATCCTTTCCCTCCTCCTACCTTCGACGCTCAAGTAGGTCCTGGTATCTGTTGTTCCCTTCTTTGTGTTCATATGTACGCAAAGTTTAGCTCCCAGTTATGAGTGAGAACATGGGGTATTTGGTTTTCTGTTCCTGTGTTAATTTTCTTAGGATAATGGCCTACAGCTCCATCCATGTTGCTGCAAAGGACATGATCTCATTCTTTTTTATGGCTGGCTAGTATTCCGTGGTGTATATGTGCAACATTATCTTTATCCAGTCTACTGTCATTGTGCATTTAGGTTGATCCCATGTCTTTGCTGTTGTGAGCAATGCTGCAGTGAAGCGTGCATGTATGTTTATGGTACAATGATTTATATTCCTTTGGGTATCTATCCAATAATGCGATTGCTGGATCGAATGGTAATTCTGCTTTAAGTTATGTGCGAAATCACCAAACTGTTTTCCATAGTGGCTGAACTAATTTACATTCCCACCAGCATTGGATAAGCATTTCCTTTTCTCCATAACTTCACCAGCATCTGTTATTTTTTGACTTTTTCATAGTAGCCATTCTGACTGGTGTGTGAGATGGTATCTCACGGTGGTTTTGATTTGCATTTTTCTAATGATTAGGAGTGTTGAGCATTTAAAAAAACATTATTCTTATGTATATACATATAAATATTCATATACATATACACATATTCTCTCTAAAAAATTCATTCCTGGCATAATGTATTTTGTTCAACATGGCAAACAATCCTGTCTGGTGCTCAAGTCAAATGTTTTCCCCTTCAAAATGGATTCAAATAATAATGAGTCACTGCATTTTTTCATATCTTGTTTGAAATCATATACAGGCCATTGATTTCCTTCTGTTGGAAGCAGCTGATTGTAATGGTTGAATCTTTGTTCAAACCCTGACCTGCCTGCATTAGCTGCCTGGTTAACTGTGTCTGGTGTGTCACAAATAGTCAGTAAACATTGCCTGTTATTACTCTGTGATTGAACTCCTGTGGAATGAAAAAGTAGGATGCTAGTATTTTTTAAAAGTTTTAGTTTCATTCCTCACTCTTGAACAGTCAGTCTGACACGCCCGTTTTATTTTCTTCTCCCTCCTTTTCCCTAGAATCACCAAATTTCATCAGGTATAGCCCTACCTGTAAATCTTATTTACAACCTGCCCAGCAAGTAATTGGTAGCCTCAGCTTGAACATCAAAGTGTCAGGGAGCTTGCTATCTCCATGGCGCTTCTCCTTTAGCCAGGTTTTTTGTTTGTTTGTTTGTTTTTTGGTATTTTTTTAGACGGAGTCTCCCTCTGTCGCCCAGGCTGGAAGCAATGGTGCAATCTCAGCTCACTGCAACATCTGCCTCCCAGGCTTAAGCGATTCTCCTACCCAGCCTCCTGAGTAGCTGGGATTACAGGCACCTGCCACTATGCCCAGCTAATTTTTGTATTTTTAGTAGAGACGGGGTTTCACCATGTTGGTCAGGTTGGTCTTGAACTTCTGACCTCAGGTGATCTTCCCCCATCAGCCTCCGAAAGTGCTGGGATTATAGGCATGAGCCACTGCACACAGCCTAGCCAGCATTAACAATTAGAAAAACCAGTGAAGTTGAATCCACCCCTTCAAAATATTATCTGAAGATAATGTTTCTAATTCTCTTCTAACAGTTTCTAGTTCTCTTTCTCACAGCTACACTGAGAAAGTATTGTTCCTCTGCAACACAGGAGCCCTTTAAATATCCCCCAGGAAGGCTGTCAGGTCTCCACTGAGCCTTCTCTTTCTAAGCCTGTACAACTGCTCTTCCTATAACATGGTGTCACCTCCTGCACCGTCTTGATTGCTTTCCTGTAAACACATTGGTTTATCCATGGCTTTCTAAAAGTGACACCGAACCACAGGCTCTGAATATAGCACAACAGCTACAGTCAGACCAACACAAGTTTAAGTGTATGTGACCACTTCCCTTTTCTCGAACACTATAAATCTGTTAATTTAGCTCAAGCTCAGTTAATAATATTTAGGCTATCATGTTACATACTTGATTTAGACCCCAGTATCTAAAGAATTCTACAAATCGTGTGTTTTCCCCACACCGTTTTCTGTGCAATTTTATGCAGGACTCTATTTATTCTTATTACATTTTATCTTTTTTCAATTTGGCCTTTATTTCCTTCTGCTAAAATTGAATGCATTTTCTATCTCTCCAAGTATTGTTTTATTTGCTGACTTAATAAGCATGCCTTCTATATGTCCTTAAGCTCCACTGATAAAGACAAATGTTGAAAAGAAATTGGCACAGGACAGAAGCCTCTATGTTGACGTCGATCTATTATTTAGCAGCCTCCCAGAAAAGCTGTCTATCCAGCTACAAATCCTCTTAAAGACACCACCACCTAGTATTAATGTCTCCTTTTTGATAACAAGACCATCATCAAGGAATATTGTCAAATACCTTGGTAAAATACAAATGCACAGTATCTATGATACTATGTTCTTCTGCTCTGCCAATCAAAAAGACAAAGGAGAAGAATTAACCCACCAATCCTTAGCGATTATTTTTTTCCTAAGGATGCTCAGATGATCCTATTTGTCCATGCAAAAATATATATTCAATGTCTGTTATGTTCTAGGCACAAGGCTAGATACAAATATATGGGAACCATGCCCTCAGGGAGTTTTTTGCCTTTAAATAATGTATTTTAGATTTTTCTCCAGAAATAATACCAATTTCTCTTTCAGGTTTAGCACACAGTCAAGCACATAGCAGTTCTTTAATAAATATTTTCATATTGAGTTTAATAATTATTACAACTAACATCTATTGGGTGTTTACCTGTGACAGGCATTACATTAAGTACATTAAATGGATGTCATTTAATGTCTACGACATAATTCTCCCCCATTTTACAGATGAGAAAACTGAAGCACAAAATAGTTAGGTAATTTACCTAAACCCACATATCTAGTGAGCAGTGGAGAATGGGATATAGCCCAGTCATCTGACAATAGAGGCAACACAGGCTTAACCAATATACTCTAACTATGACTCAGCTACTCTGAAGGAATTTAATGAAAAGAGCGTCTTACTTTGTAACCTAAAAATTCATAAGCCTGAGAAAAAGTTTTCTCAAAAAGTTTAAGCAAACACCTAGCAAATTCATCCAACAACTTCAGGGGAAATATAAAGCTTGTAGGAAAATTTTTATTTGAAAATAAGATATTCCCATTACCATAACTGAAGTGTAAAATTATAATTTTTATCACAATAATTTGATGCTCTCAGCACAAAGCAGCGATAAGATTTTTCTTGTCTACCTCACTGCTCTACTTCATGAAAGTCAAATTATTTGAGATACAGGTGGCTCCTTAGAAGTTAACTGCACATTTAAGAACAATATGAGTGATGATATCCAATAAATTTTAAGGACTTTCCAACCTTTAGGTTTTCTGATATAATTTTCAGGAGTAAATTCTCAATTCTATTCAGTTTATTTTTTTTTAATCTAACTAACTTAAAGAAGTTTTTCAATCTGGCCAGAAAACATTCATCTTTTTCAACAAGTGATGAAAAAGCCTTAAAAGAGATTTACTGTATTTATTCACAAAAATTATTTAATTGTTTTTAATCAGAAACCAAGAGGTCAGCTGAGACCCTTCTGGGAATTCTATAGTAAATACATTGAGACTATAAGGATAGTCTCAATCTGTTTTTCTCATGATATAATTTTTTATGCTTAGTAATTATGCAATTTAATTGATGGTCTATAAAACAAGAAATTCTAGCTTTATTCTCTAATTTAAAAGGCCCTAGACAGGTAAGCCCATAGGTGGTCAACCGGAAAGAAAGTAATGAGTAGCTACTACAATTTGCATTTCGATCTGCTTAAAATATTTCCAATACTGAACAATATTCAATAAGCTGGTTGGTGAGGTAAAGATCAAATATTTCATAATCTCACCTTTTGGAATGATCATCTTGTCATTCTTATCCAGGGACTTACCTTCCTAAATCAGAGGAAGTGCCCTGGAGCCAATGTGTTCCTCTGTGTATCTAAAATTAAGTATCCAGTTGGTGGTTAAATTAAGATCTGACCTTGTACAACTGAAACACAAGCTGTCTCTGGCACACAGTAAAGTATTACCCATGACTTCTCTAGACTCTCATCAAAAGAAACGCAAGCCCACAGAGGTATAATAAGATAATCTGTGTCCTGATTGGTTCAAAGAACTCTTATGAAAACAAAGGATCTGCCAATTCAGCTGCAGGGAGTGTTCCTACTGATAGAACAAAACAAAACCGCTTAGAATTAACACGTATTTTAAAGATGTTTGTTCAAGAGACAAATCTGTAAGTGTTTGCTTTGGCAGACCCTAATCCACTTTTGACATATTTTAATACACACTATTAAGATTCAGGTCAAATTTCATTAAATACAATCTTCTTGTCATACTAATTTGCTGTCTTTGATTTTTGTTTAATAATTGCTAGTCTAATATACAGTTGGAGATAGGGCAGTCAGTGTCATCTAATCTGATCAAGAATCATTAGGTCAAGTTATTGAGCACATATAGTCTAAAAAAGTTAGTAGCAAATGTTTTAATAAAACAAGCAAAAAAATCAGGATTTTAATTGAGGAAGGTTGTTTGCTTTCTTTCTTTCTTTCTTTTCTTTTTAAAGCCAGTTAAGCTTATTGTGTTACTGATTTTCCAGTAAATTTGTTTTGACATAGCTAGGCTTGAATTAACCCAGGTCACTGTCAGCACTCACAAAGCCATCTGGCCTCTATCCCCTTCACCCCACTAAAATAACTCTTCTTGTGGGTCTCAGTGACCTCTTTCTGATTCATGTTATAAACTCATTTCATATTTTATATTCATTTTCATTTCTTATTTTACAGATCCTCGTTGGATTTGCTGCCAGTGATTCTTCCATTTTTCCTGAAACTGTCTACTTCTTCGGCTACCAGGAGCACTATGTGCTTTTGTTTTTCTTCTCATCTCTGATATTTTCTCTGTACTCAGCATTAATGAATATAAATATGTGGATTGTAGTGAATTTGCCAGATTTATTTTAAAACTTGAGAAACCATAAATGTGAAATGAGAGGTCCAAACTCCTCTTTAACTGTGATAAAAGAAGGTGCGTTTCAATCATCTTCAAAGCAAACTGAGAAATATTTTATGTTTAAACCACTATTAACTGTGTATTGCAATAGTCAAGGATAAAGTTAGATCATTGTATACATTATCTACATTTTAACATTATTAATCTAATTTGGAATTGTTCAATACAGAATTCTTGTAAAAAGCAACAAGCATTGTGAGACACTTTAATTTTATACAACTTTTTTTACTTACATTGAAAATTCACATAAAGCTTTAGAGTACAATGCAAATATATGGGAAAATGTGAACCCAACACTTTAAAATGTGGCTTGACATATTGCAGTGACTTTTCTGCTCTTAAACCAATTAATGTATGCCTGTTTTATCCATTTATATAATAGTTATTACAGATCTACCTATGCCATAAAACGTTTAATGCATAAAATGATAGAACAGCCAAAAAAAAAAAAAAAGACCATGTGGTAAAATAAATGAGAGCATGTTACTGAAGACAGTCCTGTGAACAAGTATTGCTTTGCTACTTACTGTTTCTGTAGATGCACTATTTACATTTTTGAGATTATTTATCTGTAGTACGGGAGTGATGGTGATGATGATGATGATGATACAGTGACCACAGCACCACTATTTTAATGACGCCTATTCCTCAAGTAGTTAGTCATTTATACACACACAATAAAACACACTTTGAGCAACTCATATATTTGAAAGAATGATCCATGCATAATGCTAGTAATTTATTACTAGCATTAGTAATAATGCTCCACATTTGCCTCTTTTGGAAGTTGGCTTTCCTGTGGATTTTGTCAAAGGGGAAATAAAATGAGTCCTAGCTTTTCTAACAGTGTCTCTGGTTTTGTCTGGTAAGGGTGAGTTTCAGGGAGGGGTAAGATTTAACAGTGAAGGACTAGTTGAATACTACTGTTGTTCCAAGGAAAGTGACACTGATATCCAAATACACATTCCTTCTATCTATATATAGCAAGAAATGCATGTCCTGTTTCAAGATGACAATTATAGCAACTGATTTGAAGAGACTTAGGTTAAAATAGTTAGAGCACAGTGTTAGAAGAGGAACTGTCCTTGGACCCCCTATTTCTATTTTGGGAATAAGAAATTTAGGTAGTATTGTTCGTGAATTTCCAGGGAGCAATGTGGCAGCTCGGCCTTCATGTATAAGGCACCTGCCGCTACTACAGCCTCACTTTGTCCAGAGGTTCTCTGTCTTCCTGAAAACAAGTGTGGGGCTTGCAGGCGTGGATTTTAAAAAACAGCTCTTGCTATGATTAGTCATACAATCACATCTACCTGCTACAAGGCCACTTATTACATCCTTTCTGATCCAGCCCATTCTTTATGAAGTCTAATCAGAACTGGAGGTTTATCTCTTCCTTCTACAAAAAATGGTGTTGTTCAAAAACCTCAGAGCGTCCTACTCTAAGTAATGCTATTATTTTTTGTTTGTTTGTTTTGTGTGTGGGGATTTTTTTTGTATTTTCTTTTTTGTTGTTTTTAAGATATCCTATTATGTTGTTGTTTAGTAAGCAATACCTATATACATCTCACTTAGCTTCATTTTTACTTTGATATATTTCAGGCTTTCTCCTTTTTCTCCTGCTTCCTTTGCTGTACTTGACCATTATTTTGGCCTTGGGATCTGTGATTTAAGAAATGCACATTTTATTTTGGTTAGGCATAAAACAGTAGAAAAAAATATGAAAACATAAAATAAATCCTTTATTTCTAGTATGTGTCCCAGAACCTTGGTAATTGTTTATTTTTGCTATGCTGTACTGTGTTTTTTCCAGACTGAAATCAAACAACTGAAACCATGAGCCAAATCTATTAGCACTGAACTCCTCCAACAGCGTGATGTCACAGGCCCCTGGAAGAATCGACATGGTTGGCATTACTCTGGTCATTTAGTTGCCATGCAGCCAAGCAAAGGCAAGTGACGAAAATAGTATTTTTTAGTAAGGTAGCGCTATACGTAGTTACACTAAATCAATGACGAGCAAATGGCAGGGAGTCTTCCTGTATGGGGTTTCAGTTACATTTACCACTTTATCACTTTGTCTAGCAAAGTGTTCAGCACTCATCAAATATGTGTTGAATATTTTGAACACTGATGACTTGTTCAAATGGGTTTGCAGTTATTTCCTGCTTAACCAAAGTTTAAGTCAATTAAGGTTGAGTCACAATGAATTTTTTAAAAGCTGGTTGATCTTTCATTTTTTCCTTTTTGCAAAGAAAATTCTTAATTTTCACTATTATGAAAGGCATTTCAAGTGTATTTAAGAGAAGCAAACTTGGACCAAAAGGAGAGAATATGTATTTTAGCCTAAGATCTGTCGGTTTTTGTGAAGTAAGACAAATCATGTAATAGTATCTAAAGGTTTATGCTTCAGTTTCCTACCGTGTAATAACACTGCTCTTGTTATTTCATATCATTGTTATGAAAATGAGAGCATAATTATGAAAATTCTTTGAAAAACTAATAATCCCTATACAGATACAGGACTTATAGTCTAGATATAGAAGTATATTATACTCCTGGGGACATAAAATGGACATGAGGGAAACCATCACATTTGGTTGTCTATTCCACACATACAGACACACATTTTAGTATATGCAGAATGTGATGCTAGGCACTTCAGGGCATGCCAAGGTGGGTGGGACATGTCGTTCTAGTCCCAAAAGCTGACCATTGTGTAGAGAACAAAGAAGTAGAGCGATGAGACCTAAGAAGGCTGTGGAGGAGAAGGTCAGAGAACAAAGACACACACACACACACACACACACACACACACTTAAGCTTTAAAAAGAGAAAATGGTTTTACATTAATGGATCATTAAAGTAGAGTATTTTCCCCTTATCTGTAAAGGATATATATTTTTTTCAGATGAAGTCTCTCTGTTGCCCAGGCTAGAGTACAGTGGTGAGATCTCAGCTCACTGCAACCTCCACCTCCTGTGTTCAAGCGATTCTCTTGCCTCAGTCTCCCAAGTAGTTAGGATTACAGGTGTGCACCACCACACTTGGTTAATTTTTATATTTTTAGTAGAGACAGGGTTTCATCATGTGGCCAGGCTGGTCTTGAACTCCTGACCTCAAGTGATCTGCCCGCCTTGGCCTCCCAAAGTGCTGAGATTACAGGCATGAGCCAACAAGCCCAGCCAATGGAGGATATGTTCTAAGACCCACAGTAGTGAGTGCCTGAAACCACGAGTAGTACAGAACTCTATGTATGCTGGGTTTTTTTTTTTCCCTATGCATACATACTTATGATAAAGTTTAATTTATAAATAAAGCACAGTTAACAATACTAATAATGAAGAACAATTATGACAACATGCCAGCATCAATATTCTTTGGGGCATCATTAAATAAAGTAAAGGTTACTTGAATGCAAACACTGTGATGCAATCATGATTGATCTGATAATCAGAAAAACCACTAATTACCAATAGGCTTGTGAAATATGCAGACTGAATATGCTGAACAAAGGGGTGATTTATTTTCCAAGTGGAACAGAACAGGATGACCCAAATTTCATCACACTACTCAGAATGGCAGGCAATTTAACTTATGAATTGTTTATTGCTAGGATTTTCCATTTAACATTTTTATTGGGGTAACAGGTAAAACTGTGTGTAAGAGGGATTATCTTTTAAGAACCTTCCTTTTTCTTCTAGTCTCTTATAATTCTTACTTCATACATATCTCAAATTGATAGTGCTAAGGCAAAGAGATTGTCACTATTCTTACTACCTTATTTAATACAAACTAAGCATAATAATAATCAGGACTTATAATAAAACTCTATATTGGCAAGATTTTGAATTATTGAAAAATCAGGATTGTACTCTATTCTTTCTGAAAAGAATTGATCTTTTCATGTGCATTTGTGTTTTGTTTCAATTTCTAAATGAAGTTGCTAATGCATAATTATATTTAATTAATATTGATTATTAAAAGAGCATTTTAACAGTATATACTATAGAAGAAATTATATGAATTTAATGAAGAAAACTTACCATACTAAATTCAAAAATTTCTTTTTCTCTCTTTCTTTCTTCTTCTCTCCCTTTTCTCTTTCTTTCTTTCTTTTTCTCTTTCTTTCTTTTTCTTTCTTTCTCTTCTTTCTTCTCTTTTCTTTTCTTGACAGGCTCTTCCTCTGTCACCTAGGCTGGGGTGCAGTGCCATGCTCTTCATTCACTGCAATCTCTGCCTCCCAGGTTCAAGCAATCCTTCCACCTCAGCCTCCCAAGCAGCTGGAACTACAGGCATGCACCACCACACCTGCCTAATTTTTTAAAAAATTTCTTTTGTAGAGATGGTGTTTCATCATGTTGTCCAGACTGGTTTCAAACTCCTCAGTTCAAACAATCTTCCCACCTTTCAAAGTGTTGTGATTACAGTCATGAGCCACTGTGCCCAGCCCAAAAATTTCAGTGTAAATCCATCCACTGTCTACCATTAAAAGATATCACCCTTGCCTCTTACGGATACAGATCTTTATATTTTATATTTCATATTTGAGCCATCTCAAATTTGTGATATCTGTGTATGTTAAGACAATTTCTAATGGTCTCATGATCTCCCCACAAAAATTTTTTTAATATAAAAGGTAAGTTTAATAACCCCTTCCAGAAGCTAGAAAAAATATAATTTATGCTAGATTTAGATTTATCTTTAGTAGAACAGTATAAGTACTGAGACAAAATATTCTGGACATTCCCAAAGTATTTACCAAATATTTGGTTTAGTTATGGCTTGATTTCAAGATTTAAAATGTAATTACCATTCAAATAAAGCAAAATTTTACATTTCCTTTATGTATACAGTAATATCAAAAGTTTTAAATCAGGTTGAGTTTTAAGGTTTTGTTAAGGTGTTTTTGTGTAGCTTGGAATGTCTGGGTAATTTTCCAGTCTTAAAGATATGGCCCATGCACCCACAGTGCAGGCAAATACTTTCTAATACATCATTATATAATGATGAAGGGGTTAATTTATCAACAGAATATAACAATTGTAATTATAAAACAACTAGAAAAAGAAAAACAAAATAACCCCAAAGTTAGTAGGAAGAAAGAAGGAAGGAAGGAAGGGAGAGAGAGAGAGAGAAAGAAAGAGAGAAAGGGCTGAGACCAGAGCAAAAATAAATGAAATAGAGGTAAGATAAACAATATAAAAGATCAAAAGTTGGCTTTCTGAAAAGATAAACAAAATTAAGGAAACATTATTTGGCCTAACTAAGGAAAAAAGAGAGAAGATTCAAATGAAATGAATAAAATAATAGATACAAAAATACAGAAATACAAGATTATAAGAAACTAATATGAATAATTAAACACTGACAAACTGTATAACCTAGAAAGAATAGATAAATGCTAGAAACCTACAACCTACCAAGACTGAACTATGAAGAAATAGAAAATGTGAACAGAGGGAAATGAGAAAGGAAATTAAATCGATAATCAAAAATCTTCCTACAAAGAGAAACCCAAACCTGGTGGCTTCACTGTTGAATTTTTTCAAACACTTGAAGAATTAATACCAATTCTACTCAAACTCTTGCAAAAAGTTGAAGAGGAGGGAATGCTTTCAAATTCATTTTACAAGGCCACCATTATCCTGATACCAAAGCTAGACAAGGACACTATAAGAAATAAAATTACAGGGCAATATCCCTGATAAACATAGATGCAAAAATCCTCTATACTAGCGAACCAAATTCAGCAGTGCATGAAAAGGATTATGTACCATGCTCAAGTGGGATTTATCTCTTGGATGCAAGGATAATTTAACATAAGTAAATCAATAAATATGACACACCACATTAACAGAATAAAGGATAAAATTTATGATCATCTCAATAGATGCAGAAAAAGCATTTGACACATATCATCTTTTGTTGAGATTAACATCAACTGATTAGGTATAGAAGGAATGTACCCCAACACAATAAAGGTCATATTTAACAAGCCTACAGTAAACATACAGGTGAAAAGCTGGAAGCATTTCCTCTAAAACTGGAACAAGACAAGGATGCCTTCTCTTACCACTTCTATCAATAGCCAGAGCAATTAGGAAACAGAAAGAAATAAAAGTCATCTAAATAGAAAAGGAAGACGTTAAATTATCTCTGCAGATGTCATAATACTATGTATTAAAAAACCTCAAAGACTTCACCAAAGAACTGTCAGAACTAATACCCAAATACAGTAAAGTTACAGGATATAAAATTAACCTATAAAAATTAGTAGCATTTCTATATACTAACAATGATGTATCAGAATAATAAATTTTAATAAATCCCATATACAATAGCTATAAAAATTAGATACTTGTGAGTAAATTTAACCAAGAAAATGAAAGGTGAGTACACTGAAAAACTATAAAACAATGATAAAAGACATTGAAAAAAGACACAAATAAATGGAATTTGGGAGAATTAACACTGTTCATACTACAAAGTGATCTACAGATTCAATCCAATGTTTACCAAAATTCCAATGACATTCTTCACATAAATGGGGGAAAAATCGTATAGAACCAAAAAAGACCTTAAATGGCTAAATCAATCTTGAGAAAGAGCAAAACTGTCAGCATCGCGGTTCCTGATTTCAAATTATAATACAAAGACAAAGATACAGTAATCAAAACAGTATAGTACTTGCATCAAAACAGAAACATCAACACAGAGAATATGGAGCCTAGAAATAAACCCATGCATGTATAATCAACAGATCTTTGACAAAGGTACTAAAAATACCCAATGAGGAAAGGATAGTCTTTCAATAAATCATGTTGGGAAAACTGGATATCCATATATTAAAGAATGAAATTCAATCCTTATCTGATACCATATACAAAACTAACTCAAAATAAATTAAAGACAAACTTAAGACTTCAAGCTGTAAAACTAATAGAAGAAAAACGAGGTTTGGCTGCGGGACATCTACTTGACAATGGACTTGGCAATAATTTTTTGGATATGACACCAAAAGGACAGGCAATAAAAGCAAATATAAACAAGTACAACCAAATTAAATTAAAAAGTTTATGCACAACAAAAGAAACAATCAACCAAAGAAAAGACAACCTAAGGGAGAAAATATTTACAAAACATATATCCAAAATACAGAAGGAACTTTTACAACTCAATACAGAAAAAACAAATAACCTGATTAAAAAACAGCCAAAGGACTGGAATAGACATTTTTCTAAAGAAGATATACAAGTGTCCAACAGGAATGAAAAGGTCCTCAACATCATTCATCCTTAGGGAAATCCAAATGAAAACCACAATGAGATATTATATCACACCTGTTAGGAAGGCTGTTGTCAAAGTCACAAGTTAACAAGTGTTGATGATGAAGTGGAGAAATAAAAAGTCTTGTACACACTTGGTAGGAAAGTAAATTGGTACAGCCATTATGGAAAACAGTATGGTTGTTCCTCAAAAAGTTTAAAATAAATTTACTATATGATTTAGCAACCCCACCACTTAGTATATATCTAAAGGAATTGAAATCAGTATCTCAGACATATTTGCACTTCCATATTCATTGCAGCAATATTCACAATAGGCAAAAGACACAATGGACACCTAAGTGTCCATAAGTAGATGAATGAATAAAGAAAATGTGATATATCTTTATCATGGAAGATTATTCAACCTTAAGAAATAAGAAATTCTGGTATTTGTGACAACATGAATCAAACAGAAGGACCTTATAGCAGGTGAAATAAGCCAGTCACAGAAACACAAATACTGCATCATATCACTTACATATGGAACCTAAAAACATTGAACTCATAGAAACAGAATTTCAGTTCTAAGATGAATACATTTTAGAGATCGAATGTACAGCATTGTAAATATAGTTAAGGATAATGTATTGTATACTTAAAGTTTGCTAAGAGAGTTTGCTTAAGTGTTCTCACCACACACACAGACACACACACATGCATACACACACACACAAATAGTAACTAAGTAAGGTGATGACTATGTTAATTAGCTTGGTTGTGATAATCATTTCTCAGTGTGTAAGTATATCAATCACATTGCCACATTAAGTACATACACGTTTTATTCATTAATCATACCTCAATAAAGCTGGAAAAAATGTAAAGCATAAACATAATAAGAAATCCAGGTCAAAGGGTGCTGATGTTAATCCAGCAATTTTATATATGAATTCCTATGTGTGATGTGTCAGTTTGGGGGGAAAAATCTTTACTCATAATTTTTCTTTTAAAAATATTTTGATTTCACTCATTATTTCTTTCAGGTGACTCTTAGAATCATCTAGTCAAAATGGAATTATTACTGGAAGTACACTAAGAAAAGATTCCTTTGGGAAGAATGAACATATTTTCAAAATTTTTACATCTCTAAAACATTGGCTCTTACTCACCCAGAAAAATATTAAGACATATTTATTCAAAACTTTTCTTTTGAACTAATGTAAAGTTTCATAATTTTACTGAAGTCTTGAATATTCCTGAGATATTTACTCCTTAATAGTTTATTATTTTTATTTCTTTGTGAAT
Source organism: Sapajus apella (assembly GCF_009761245.1). Classification (NCBI taxonomy): domain Eukaryota; kingdom Metazoa; phylum Chordata; class Mammalia; order Primates; family Cebidae; genus Sapajus; species Sapajus apella. Next base: position 17,580,459 of record NW_022436947.1, read on the forward strand.
AGAAATGTTTCCCCTGGTATATTTGAATTGGTTATTCTGACACATTGAAAGCTAATACTGTGTATTTATTTTGAATCAACTGCCTTTTAGAATTTTTATTCATTCTAATGATTTTAGGTTGATTTTCTTGCATTCTGTACATTACAAAATGTGGTCATGTTGAGTGGTTGGAAACCTTATAGAAATATAACACTAATCTATTAACGGGGGAAAGATATATTATACTAGGAAACATTTAGAACAAGATGCTAGTATATAAACTCTAAGTGTGACTTCTATACAGCAGTTGTTCTTAGGTTTGACATGTATTGGAATCACCTGGGGAGCTTTAGAAAACTGTGATGTCCGGCCCCCTCCCTCAGACACGCTAATTTCTGGGCATCAGGACATTCAAACTCCTTCCTCCCTCCCTCCCTCCGTCCTCCCCTCCTTTCGTTCGTTCGTTCGTTCGTTCCTTCCTTCCTTCCTTCCTTCCTTCCTTCCTTCCTTCCTTCCTTCCTTCCCTCCCTCCCTCCCTCTCTCTTCTTTGCCCTTTCTTCCTCCCTCTCTCCTTCCCTCCTTCCTCTCTCCTTCCCTCCCTCCCTCTTTCCTTCCTTCCTCCTTTCCTCCCTCCCTCCCTTCTTCCCTCCTTCTTTCCTTCCCTCTCTCTCTCTTTTTTTTTGAAACAACACCTTGCCGTGTCATTAGGACATTAAAACTTTTTTCTTTCTTTTTCCTTCCTTCCTTTTTTTTTTTCTTTTTTTTTTTTTTCTATTTTTTTTTTTTTTGAGACAAGGCCTTGCTGTGTCACCCAGGCTGGAGTATGGTGGCACGATCATAGTTCACTGTAGCCTTGATCTCCTAGGCCTAAGTCATCCTCCTGCTTCAGCCTCCTGAGCATCTAGGGCTACTGACACTGCTACCACACCTGGCAACTTGTTAAAAATGTTTTTGTAGAGACCAGGACTTGCTATGTTGCCCAGGTTGGTCTCAACCTCCTGACCTCAACAGATCCTCCCCCACCTCAAAAAACCTTATTTATAGAGTAATCTAAAATAACAAACTCACTGACATAAAAATATGTATTTCTTTCATTCATAATTGTTAACCTGGCCATCTGATTTATTAAAATCCTTTTTTGCAGCTGAGTGCGGTGGCTCACGCCTGTAATTCCAGCACTTTGGGAGGTGAGGCAGGTGGATCACAAGGTTAGGAGTTCAAGACCAGCCTGGGCAACACAGTGAAACCCCATC